>NW_015552571.1:489103-516784 GCF_001515605.1 Sinocyclocheilus anshuiensis
AACGCAGCACTAAGATCAAGTAAAACTAGCAATGAGATGCAGCCTTGGTCTGACGCAAGAAGCAAGTCATTTGTAATTTTAACAAGTGCAGTTTCTGTGCTATGGTGGGGCCTGAAACCTGACATTGAAATTCTTCATAGAGATAATTTTTTTTTGCAAGAAGGAGCACAATTGAGCAGACAACTTTTTCTGCTACAGGTAACAACTCTTGCAGTAATTTAATGGGTGCAGGATCTAATAAACATGATGTTGGTTTAGATGCAGTGGTAAGTTTATTTAGCTCTTCCTGTCCTATAGTTGTAAAGCACTGCAGTTTATCTTTTAGTGCGATGAATGAAGCTGAAGTACTAGACGCTGTTGAATCTAAATTTGTTATTGTATTTCTGATGTTATCTATTTTATCAGTGAAGAAATTCATAAAGTCATTACTATTAAACTGTGAGGGAATATTTAGATCGGGTGGCGTCTGGTTATTTGTTAATCTAGCCACTGTGCTAAATAAAATCCTTGGATTGTTTTGGTTATTTTCTATGAGTTTGCGGATATGCTCGGCCCTGGCATCTTTTAGAGCCTGTCTATAGCTGGACATACTGTTTTTCCACGCAATTCTAAAAATTCCAAGTTAGTTTTTCTCCATTTACGCTCAAGACTACGAGTTTCTTTCTCCACTTGTTGAAAGGTCTTTATAATCTAAATGCCATATATATACACAACTGTTCAAAAGTTTGGTTTGTTTTTTATAAATGTTTATGAAAGAAGTCTCTTATGCTTACTCTTGTGTTTGAATTTATTTGATCAAAAATACAGTAAAAATAGTAATATTGTAGTACAATATAGTAATAAGTGTTTTAATATATTTTTAAAATGTAATTTATTTCTGTGATGACAAAGATTAATTTTCAGCATCATCACTCCAGTCTTCAGTGTCACATGATCCTTCAGAAATCTTTCTAATATGCTAATATTATTAAGCAAGGACACAATATAGTGTGACAAAAAATGCTTAAGAACTTGAAAACACATGGAAACTAAACTACATTTCAAATATACACTTTCCGTCATATATATTTGTACAATTTGATGCATTTGTGCTTTACACACGGATAAAAGTAAACCACTCCACTCCTATATCTCTGTTTATGATTTGTAGATTGTGATTGTGCAGTTTGGTGGGAAACCTTTCAGCTGTTCCCCCTTAAATGTGGAGCAGTGGCTTTGGTGCCTGTTTGTGGGAATGGGAGAGCTGATCTGGGGACAGGTAAGTGCTGCAATCCACTGCTTTTCCACTCTGGATGCTCTCACTGAAAATCACTGTCAAAAATATCAGCTTTAGTTGTACTTCATTGTATTGTTTTCTCTCTAGGTGATAGCATCAGTGCCAACACATCAGCTGAAGTTTCTGAAAGAAGCGGGCCATGGGCCGGCTCCAGACGAGATCATGGATGAGGATCTAGCTGAGGATGAGGAGGAGATTGACCATGCCGAGAGAGAGCTGAGACGAGGACAGATCCTGTGGTTCAGAGGACTCAACCGAATTCAGACTCAGGTGACGTTCAGTCTTTGTCTGGTTTAACATTGCTTTTGCGTTGTTTCGACAGGGACAACTGTTCCCGCATAGACACATATTGCCTTAAAATATACCAAATGCCTCCTGTGGCACATGCTGTAGTTTGCGCACTTTTTTCGAACTTTTTTCCTCATAACTCAAACATATTTTTCTTTCTTCACCAGCCTTTATAAATTGATGAAATATTAATATTTAACAAGCTTTCTGTGTTGTAAATCTTAACTTCTCTCTCTCCCTCACTTCATCCTTTATTCTCTCTGCTGCTATTTCACGCTGTTTTATTGAGACCTTTTTGCTCTGCTTCTCACGTCTCCATGTAATATGTCGCTCCTTGGTTACTATTATTGGCCTTTTTGAACTTATAAATATTATCATGGTTTGTATACACAATGTTTCTTTGTCACACTTTATTTTAAGGTCCAATTCTCTCTAGTAACACATCATTAACTATGACTTTTGCCTCAATGAACTCTTAATTTGCTGCTTATTAATAGTTTGTAAGGTAGTTTTTAAGTTTAGGTATTGGGTAGGATTAGGGATGTAGAATATGGTCCTGCAGAATATGTGCTTTATAAGCACAAATAAACTGCCAATATATTAATAATAGTCATGATAATAAACAACTAGATAATAGTCAGAATTGGTCCCTATACTAAAGTGTTACCTGTTTCTTCAAGTATAGGCACTTTTGCGCTTACTTTCTGAACCAACAAATGCAATTTTCACCACACCTCAAACTGTTTGATAAGATTTTGTGGTAGAAATGACATTTTAATTCTTTTTGTAAAATTTCAGGTACCAATTTATGTATCCTAAATAGACAAAATTAAATATTTTCCTATTTTATTTACATTATTTTACAAAATTACAGCTTGATTGGAAATGCTAATAAAAAAGTAATATAAAAAATACATTTATTTTCTTCACACATCATGTCTCATATTTCTCATTATTTTAACCATGCTTTTCGCTGACACTATTGTATCCTTTCTTTTTATGTTAGAAACAAAATTATTGGTTGTGATAGAAATAATGTCACTACTGAGGGACAGTCATAATTTGTGTAATCAAAAACATTTAAACATATATTTATTAAAAGTAATATTTATTTAAAAATATTTCAATGATTTGATTATTTCACTTTGTTTTGAAATTAATAATGCTTTTATGATGTATTTTTATATTTTAAGATTGAAAGTTGGGCACTTTGAAGGGTGAAAAAATGAAGTTTATACATAAAAAATATTTTCCAATAGTTTTAATGTTTCATGTAACAACAAGAAAATTGAAATTATTAGACTTAATAAAAATCAATAAAGTGCTCATAGTTGAAGAAACACCCTGGTTGGTTGGCGTGCACATTGGCAAATTATGAAATGCTGCTTTCCTGCAAGCCGTTCCTCCCCAAAACCCCCTCGAGTGATTAAAGCCCCATCCCGTTCATTTCATGAAGCTCATTCGCCTGTCTGTGTGATGTCCTTCTCTCTCTCTCCCTCTCACGTAGTTCTCTCCACTGCCAATGCAACTTGTGCCCCCGGGAGTGAGTCCTTACATTCCGTTAACGGCACCTCGTAGAGCCTGTGCACTCAGATGGCTAGCATACACACCAACACACACACACACACATGTGCATTGTTGCCTGCCTTCAAATGCAACTAGTCTGCTGAATGTTGAGTGTGTGTGTGTGTGTGTGTGTGTGCGAGAGAGAGAGAGCAGATTATCATTGGAGCATCTGTTTAATCTCTACATGTGCTTTTTTAGTTTGCTTTGCTTATTCGTTTTTGGCCTTTTTTCTTTCGTTCTCTCTTTTTCTTTCCTCCTTCCTTGCTACCTCATAACTTATTTCTTGCTCTTGCTGTTTAATTCTGGCTTGGTGCTGCCAAGATGAGGCTGGTTTTCTTTTTCTTGTTGCCTTTTTTTGATTCTCCCGTTGCTTGATTTAGCCAATAATTCACCCTCAAATCAATGTTGCCATAAAGGGCTACCAGAATTTCACTCGAAAGAGCCAATCGACAATTGAAATGAATTGAGAAACTAAAGTGGAGATGTTTGATCCGTTTGACAACATGGGAACAGTGAAAGATTGACTGTTGTAAACCTGCGAGTATAAGCCCATAATGGTTTCTGCTGCCATTTTCATATTAGGTAGCATTGATAATGCTATCATTTTTCTCTCCCGTTCAGGACAAAAAGCATACTTACGGTGTGCCGTGTTTTTTTGCTCTGTCTTTGTGTGCCTTGTTCAGATTTTCCTTTCTCTTTTCACAGGTTTCGTGTTATATAACCTGCCACGTCTAATGAAAATGTCCTGCTAATTGTTGCTGCTTGAGTTTCTGCTATGATTTATTGTCGCTAAACAGCTGTAGTCTTCTTGAAAGTCATTCTCACAGACCGTGATTTGTTTATGAGGGTTTAATGCACCAAATATAACATCAACATTGCCCTCCAGGTACCAGAAGCGATCTTTTCCGTGGTCTAAAGAAAACAGCTGCGTCTTAGCATTTCCAAATCCCTTCAAAGAGACCACCGAGCATTAGCCCAGCTGGAATGCCCCCCAGTTTCATTATCCCTTCCCCTTCAATGTTAATCTTCAGTTCCTTTTATTATGAACCTTTAAAAATAAAATATATTTTGTCCTCCTTTTTTCAGCATAGGTTTAGTGTCTTATCCTGTCCTGTCCTGTCAGTCTTGTGCGGTATATTGTTTTTTCTGTTTTTATTTTTCGCCTTTGTTCTTGTTTCATCGTCTTTAGCATTTTGTGCTGTTATCTTAGATTCAATTCAACAGAGAAAGAAAAGTTCCAGCAAAATCACAACACTCAAGTGTATATTTTTGATCGTTATAGTTTCGCAAAATAATGTAGACATGCCTTGGTGATGTTGCACAAGAGGGCTGCTTCTCAAAAGCTTTTGTTGGGCCATCACGCCACAACAAAAGAACATGATTTGTGCTGTAGGTTTACACCTCCATCCTTCAAAGGTCTGTCTTTCACCTCGCTTCTCTTGCCGTCCGTCATGAGGAGTTCTGATGTGATGTGTTTGGAGCTATTCAAACACAATCCCTTTTCTGTTTTTCCATCCAGTGCCTGAATTACAAAAGACTAGCCGATTCCTCACTGCAGTTAATTCACAATGTATTTTTTTTTCCCCTATTTGATATCATAACCATTACAAATTCTGGGCCTTATACTCGAAAGTTTACAATGTCAGTGCTGCGTAGCAAAGAAAACAGCTTTAAATTGAAAAGCAGGAACCTCAAAACGAATGGCTCTTTGGAAAAACAAATCCGCAGAAGCACTGTTGTGTCCATTTTGTGAAGTCCCGTCCCTCTGTCAGTCACATTGCTTTGTGGTCATTCCCGAATGTGGTTTGGCTATGCATGTAGAATGCAGAGAACGGGAAAAAAACCTTACGTCCGATGAATGTGACTGACCGACATGCATGGTCACACACAAAAATGTTTTTTCAAGAAGATGCATTTTCACCACGGCTGCTGTATAATCAATCACACATGACAAGAACGAGGATGTCAGAAAAAGGAACATGGACCGTTTTGATCAATGATTTTATGGATATTTTTTCCTATTGAATGTGTACTTGCATGCCATGCATGAACGGGAAGAGGAAACTTGAATTATTGTGCATGGCTGCATGGGAGACAAGTCCCATTTAATGTGTTCATACTTTTGAGGGCATAGAGAGTTTGGTTTTTCTTTCCACAAAAAAAAAGGCAATCAAGATCTTCTAAATGGCTTCGTATTAGAATGAGCTAAGATACTTTGCTTTGTTTCATTTATTTATTTATTTTTCATTGATTTATTGAAAGTGGATTTTAAAAGGCCTTACAAATATACCCTATAAATGTAACAAATAGAAAACTGATGATGTCAGAACAATAAATAATGCTTACAGTAACAAATGCAATCTGTTTTTTCAAGACTGTTGAATCTGTATTACAGAATTTGTCAACACCAACAGTATGTGAATACGCATGTCTTTATTTCCTGTATGTTTTTGTGTTTGTGCGTTCTGTGCACAGCCTTGTAGTGTAAACCTAATTTTCTGTGTGTTTTCTGTGTGTACTGTGTACACTGCGTGTATGTGTGTGTTTGTACCACATGGTGGCGTGTGTGCCTTCAAAATCATTGTTTTCTTGGTGTTTACTGTCGTTTGTTTGCATGTGTTTTTTAGAGTGCTCCATGAATTTTAATCACCTGGTATTGAACTGGCAACAGTGAACGTTGTAATTCCGTTTTTGAACTTTGCAGACATACATGCCTTTTATTATTTTCTTTATTTTTTTTTTCTGTTAATTTTTTATGCTCACTAATTTGACATGCCTTTCTGCTCATAAAACATCAGAGGTTAAAAAAGTCAAACTTTTTGATCACGATCCTTTATAAAGCTGAAATTGTATTAAATGAAAGGCAGACAGGGGGCTAAGGCTGCTTTGACAGATCATATTCACAATATTTATGGTATCCTTCCGTTTTATTGGAACTATTTGTGTTTGCCGTCTTGTGTATCATCTTGAGGGTTCCTTTTCCTCTTGTAATTACAACTTGGGTTTCAATGATTGTTTTTGGGCGTCATTCTATAGAGGCCTATAGAATGGCTTTGGAGTTTTGTTTCTTTTCAAAGGCCTACTGCACCAAAGGCCTTAATGGATGTGAAACTTTCAGCTCTCGCAGGTCAGCTAGCTGAAAGTGCTTGAGTAGTGCAAATGGGGGACTAAACTTCTCTCCACCTCTCTGTCCCTTTGATCCCTCCATTTTCTTCCCTTTGACATCTCCTACCCCCGCACCCTTGACGTATAGATCCGGGTGGTGAAAGCTTTCCGTAGCTCCCTCTACGACGGCATCGAGCGGCCCGAGTCGCGGAACTCCATTCATGACTTCCAGGCGCACCCGGAGTTCATCATCACGGACTCGGTCCACAACATCCCCCTGATCGACGAGACGGACGTGGACGACGAATCGGAGCGCTCCAACCATAACCACGTGCGTGTGGCGCTTCGTCACCCCGGCCCTCACTCTCAGCCCCAGGCGCCCCAGAGGCCCCCGCGATCCCGTTACCCGTCTCGCCCGCTGAGGCAGCAGAGTCTGCCGGTCACCCTCAACTGCAACAACAATGCCGCCGAGAGCCGCGTCTACCTGGGCTCGAGCGTTTCCCCCTGCCCCGCGAGCCCTCTGCACAGCCTGGAGACGTGCCTCTGAAGGTCAGAGGTCAGCCGGTTGAGACTGCCAGCCAGACGGAGAAACGCTTGTTTCTGTACCTAATCTTTGTTCCTATCACAGATTCACTGCTTCAAAATGTTTCAGTGGTTCTTTACAGTATCTTGTGTGACCCAAAGACAATCCCACTCCGCATGAAAGTGACCGATTATGTTCTCATACAGTATGTTGCACTCGAAAATGATGAGATGGATCTACGTGTGTGTAGGCGTGGACTCTGACTAAAGATTTTAAAGTCTGTGAGCCTAATGAAAGTGTACAAATGGAAAAAAAAAAGATGTTTATTTGGGGATTACTCCTTTCGCCTTTTAGTTAATAACATTATTGTTCCAATTATTATAGTGGTTATATTTCTGCTAAAACTACGACAATTAATACTACAGTTACTATACTCCAGTTATGATACTTTATATCACTAAGTATGTTTGTATGTATGACGTAAGTCTGTATGTATGTGTATTTGTTTGTTTGCTGTTGTTAAAATCCGTGTCTATGTTCTCATTAGTTCCACACATGCCCCTCTCTCTGTTTTCTGTGTTAGAGTGTGATGTGTATGTCCAATTAAAAAAAGGAAATTAAATTACAGAACATATATCAGCAGCATAAATAAAATAAAATCTAACCATTGGAGGAAAATCTTAGAATATTTGCTGGAAATATAATATTTACTATCTATTATATTTCTATCAATAGAAATCAATTATTTTTTTATGATGCATTTTCATGTCATTGAAGCAGATCAGCAAGATTTCCTGAATAGGAAAAGAAATATTCAGGAAACATTGGACGGGAAATGTAAATAATTTTGCCAACTGTCAGAACAGGCCTCTGTATGCTCAAAATATGGTGTTTTGGGGTATATAGAAAATGTTCAGACACACAAGCAAAGATTTTTGATCAGATCATGTGAAACCCTTTAACTTTCATTCATCTTTTCAACTTGTATCCAAAGTAATTAAACATCTGCATGATTTATCATAAATTTATGCATCACACTGCATTATTCCATGGGTCATAGAACAGTGCACATACTCTGGCCAGAGACTGATTCATTGCTGTCATGCTTGAAGGTAAACTCATCACCTCTGTATAAAAACAATTGTAAGATTGGAATATGTCAACGATTACAATCAAGTTAAATATAGACTACAATAACTAAACGAGATGCAATTTACAAAGAACACGTATGAATAGTCAAATGGAAGAAAACACAAGGTGCCACATTGAGTTAATAACTCCCATTGTAATAGCCAACATGATAAATTACAGAGAGGAAAGTTTGTATAATAATTGCGTATTATATGTAATAACGATAACGTAATCATCTAAATTATTTTTCTTGTATTGCTTATTTTTCTTATATTATTTGTTTTACATTTCGGTTTTTATGTTGTTTTTCCCCCAGATGATGAACGATGAAAACATTGACAGCCAACCAGAATCCACCTGACTTTAAAGAGCAGGAACATTTAACATCAGCTGACAGCAGAGCGTGCTTATGATAAATCAGTCTTTTGATAAACACAGCGTGGACTGGTGTGGACATTAATGTAGTTAATAACAGTTATCAACAATAACCAGTTAATAAATTGTTAAATTGCATAATAATGAACTATTCACTAAAAATTCACCAACTGTTTGATTTTTTGTCCGCTGTCTACTTCGAATTACATTAGGCTTAGATTACTTTTATTTTGACAACAAACTCCGGAAGTTAGTTTTCTCCGGAAGTCCTCACTGAGTGCAAAGAGTTGAACCTGGCTGCATAAGTTCAAAAGAAACTGGTTTATTTTTGTGGAAAACCTCCGCGTGAATTAAAATTGTGGTCTTTGGTGTGAAGACATTAATGTACCGCTTATACTTCGAGCCAAGTGACCTGTTTTAGGTACATGACAACATTTGTTTTTAGTTTGGTTTGGTATTTATTTCCTGTAACGTTATACGTTTGTCAGCTCGTTGATCGTTCTTAACGATAAATCCAGGAAGTTCAACCTGGTAACAATAATTTCAGACAAAATACCATACATTAATACAGCGTTGCCTTTAAAAATCATCTCTATCATTTTGTTTGTTTACATAATAGTAGTAGCGTTACGTTAGCAACAAACTGAAATAACTAGGATGTTGGCTAGTTAAGTTACCATTTTAACTTTTCTATTAAAAGCACTTGTATTTAACTTCTGTATTTTATATGCTAAGATGTTGAGTTTAAGTTTGCCACCTCCACATGTTAAGTGTTTAGTGGAAACGAAAATACACAAATGAAAAGTAAATACTCATACATAAAACAACAGATTGCAACAATATGAAGGCTTTATTCAACCAATCCTACAGGTTCAAACTCTTCTGAGTGTCTTGCATGGAGAACATTGTGGTTTACATTCCCAAGGAAGCATGTGTCAAAAACATGCCTCTGCAGTCTCTGTCCAGCTCCACAGCCAGGAAGATCAGTGTTGCTCTGTTTCCGCATGGATCAGAGAAACAGATGCCCCAGACAGTGACGTGGATCTGTCCGGTTGAGCTGCGGGAAAAAGAAGTGGCTGTGGGCAAGGACCGCAGAGAACCGGTCCCACTGAGCCAGAGGCCACTGCTCTCCAAAATAGCTCCAGGCCAATTTTCACTGCCTGTTGTGAGTTCCAGCATCACTGCCTTTAAGGTCTTAAGAAAAATTTTAAAAGCACATAAGCCTAAAATACAATTTTCAGGGCTGGAAAATGATGCTGCCTCTCTGCCCAGCATCAGGGGATCTGTTCGGCAAAATGCTATTATTGTGTATAATGGCCAGATCTTCCTCTCAGTGAGGAAGTCACATTGCAGGCGAGTGAGATTACAAAACTCTCCCTCAGCACCTTCAGGTGTGTGTCCTGTTTCTCCTAGTAAACAGAACCAAATAAATACACCTAGATGTCAGGCGCAACCGCTTCTGGACACTTCACCCAGACCACAACAGAGCAAGGTAGGACATTTCCCTCTTTTATTATAGTTTTCAGTCTGCTGAAAAAGGTATAAATGCCAGTAGGTGTAAATGTGATTTGATTCTCATTTGGGATTTAAATTGCACTTAATATTTAGTAATATTATTGATTTAAAGAGAGAGTTCACCCAAAATTGCAATTATTTATCATCATTTACTCACCCTAATAGAGTTGAATCTGTGTGATTTTTTTTTTCCCTCTGTTGAACACAAAAGTCAATATTTTGAAGAATGTTGGTAACCAAACAGTTGACGGTAGCCATTGACTTCCATAGTATTTTCTATATAAGTCAGTAGCTACTTGCAACTGTTTGGTTACCAACATTCTTCAAAATATAGACTTTTGTGTTTGACAGAAGAGAGAAACTTATACAGGCTTGGAAGAACTTGAGGGTGAGTAAATGATGACAGAATATTTATTTTTGGGTGAACTGTCCTTTTAGCTGCACTGACAGTGTAAGATGAGAACAAAATCTGAACTCAAATAAGCTGGATAATAACACTAACTTTGCAACATTGACACTGTTATTAAACTGAATTGAATGAACAAAGACAGCATTGTCTTCTGTAGAGATACTCATAATAACTTCTTTCTCTTATCATCGGTCTTAAGATTTATTATAGTGTCATGTTGCAGAGAATCTTGAAAGCGGGTCTAAATATGATCATGATGACAATTCAAAGCTGTTTACGCCACTACATAAATGATCAGAAAGGGATTATCTGTCAGATAAATTCATGCATAACATCATTTTTAAATCGCTGTAAATGTTCAGAAAAAGAACTATTTTTAGTGATTTACTTGACTTTTTGTGATATATTGTGCATTGTTTGCTCTAGGTTTTGATACAGATTTTTTATTGAATTTCTGATTTTTGCACGTCTCTTTCCAATCCACAGAGACAGGATGTTCAGACTCCAGTCAGAGATCTTGACATTAACATACAGATTTCACCACTTCTGCACAAAGTCTCTGAAGAAATGCCTGAGCAATGCTGTACAGACAAAGAGTGTCAAAAGGTCAAGCTTTAATCCTTTATTTTACTCTGTGTAAAATACGTTTTGAAGATGGACATGATATTTTAATACAATTAAAGATTTTACAATTTCAATGGATGGACATGCATAAAATGTCCTAAGTACTAAAATAGGTGTCACCATTGTCAGTCCTGCCTTTTTTAACTAACCGAGAAACTTAGCCAATCAGAAAGGTTTTTTGCCTCTCAATCATTTTATCTGGATTTTGTTAGCATTCCTTGTGTTTGAGCCAATTACCTAAGCCAGACAGAAACAATAGTTTTTTAAAAAGCTGTCTATAATACATGTCTACTTTTGAATGGCTGTGAAGGGAGAAATATACTTTCAGGATAGTGCAGTTATGACATCTACCAGCAGGGACTAACTAGTCCATGCTAACCAGCCAAACCTTGACCACTTGGTCAGGAGGACATAGATTTTTCTGACTGAAATCCTTTACAGTACCTTTAAATCTGTATAAAAACAGTGATTAAGTAATTAGTGCTGTTTCAAAACCTTTGTGATCTCATATTTATTCATGAATTTTGCCTTTGAATTCACAGGAAGATGAGTCCAGGTCACTGAGTAGCCCACCCAAACCTCCTGAGGATCTGGAGTCTGGTCAGGAGACGTCTAGTTCTCAGCCCAATCTCCTCCAGCAGCCTCAGATCATACACATGTCTTCTGTCGTCTCAGAACAGCCTGAAGCAGCAGCAGGAGGAGAAAGAGAGACGCATGAGGATGACAATGAGCGTTTAGAGGGCGCATTGCTCCCCAGGGCTGAGAGCTGTCTTGCATTTGATTTTGAACAGTTGGCCCAGGAGGAGAGAATCAACCACCTACGAACTCGGCTGAGGCAGAAGGAAGCCGCGCTCAGCATCTTTAATGCAAAGCCAACGGATCAGATTTAGAGGAGCAGACTGCGCCAAAGATGTCTGTTCAGGAGGTATACAAGTTCCTAGTGCATCATTTTATGTGAACAGCATAAAGGAAGAGTTTACCCAAAAATGAAAATTTGGTCATCATTTACTCACCCTCAAGTTGTTCCAAATCTGTATCAATTTCTTTCTTCTGCTGAACACAAAAGAAGATAATTTTGAAGAATGTGGGTAGTTGCTGGTCCCCGTTGGCCTACATAGTATACGAGCCACTGTGTGGTTACCCACATTCTTCAAAAGATCTTCTTTTGTGTTCATCAGACAAGAAAGACATTCATAAAGGGTTGGGACATCTTGAGGGTGAGTAAATGATGACAAAATTTTCATTTTTTAGGTGAACTATCGCTTTAAGATGAGTAGGTTTGTTAATTCAATTGTTTATAATTTAATAGCACAAACATTGTCATTTAAATAAAATATTTATGCCAAAGCAGAGATTTATGAACATAATGTGTTTGTGCAATAAATACAGTGATTAATTTGTTTGGTTTTGCACAGTTACCACAAAATCTGTTTGGATTTAATTTTTAATTTAATTTTAGCTTCTAGAATTGAAATTATTATACATTAATTCTCAGTTCAAATAAAAGGTTTAATGTCATACTGAGCATTAGTCATTTCATTTCTGCTGTACATCATACCTCAAGTTAACGAAGTGTACCCACACGTTTGACTGTTAACATAACGTTTTGTCTTTATTTTATCTGTAAGTGTGTTCTCTCTGACTGGCTCTGAATGCGTTCCTACATCTATCTTTGTTTCATTTATCATTTCAGCTGAAGCCTACACACTCCGAAATCACTTAACTGGCTTCTTGCTGAGATATACTCGTGATAACTTCTTCCTCCATTGTCGTCACTCTTAGGATGGATTTCAATGTCATGCTGCAGAAAATTCAGAGCTATAAATGATAGACATGAGGGTGTCAGTTTTGGTTTATTGTTGTTTATTAATCAGATTTCTTTTGTAGTTTCATGCATCTCCAGTACAAGACAAGCTTTGCGATTAGGAGTTGTCTGTGTGTCGAGGAAGGGGTAGGATGTGTCCGTGTGTGTGTGTGTGTGTGTGTGTGTGTGTGTGTGTGTGTGTGCCGTTGGCCCGTCCCCTCCTGGTCCTCCTATAAGAGCACACCGGAGTAAGAACGTCAGTAGCTCTTTAGAGAGACCAAACCTTGAAAAAAAAGACATGCCATCAGACGGAATGCCTAACTGTCATGCCAGATGCCTTCAGATGCTTAGAGAATTCCTGAAGGTAAGACTCCACATGCACTTGCATAGAAAAACTGTATTGAAATGGGAGGCACCAGGATCAGGCTTTCAAACTAAGGACGCTTATACCTGTTGCATGTTATCTGGGTGTAGAATTAGGGTAGCAAAGACCACTTCATGCTGATTTTTTATCTCATCTTGGGGCATTTAGACTAAAAAAAAAATTTCTTTTTTACTAAATGACTAGTTTCCATGGATGAGTCAAATTACCTTTTTGTGACTAACAATTACTGCCCCCAATGCAGGTTTGCATGTTAGGGAGCTATTATGACGTCAATTTGTCGTGTGGGATGTAGAAAAATATAGATCTGCAATCCACGCCATCATATCAAAAGGTTATAACAGTTTGCAAAAGGTCATCATCTGAGTCAGCAGCTTTTTGTGTGCACTCTTAAAATAAAAGTTATTTTTTGGAACTGATGAAGAACCTGAACATCAATGGAACCTTTCAGTTACACAAAAAGTTCTTTCTAGTGGAAGAAGGTTCTTTAGATTATTAAAAAGTTCTACAGTAAAAAGCAGTGTTTGTTGAAAGGTTCTTTGGGGAATGAAAATGGTTCTATAGAATCACTGGAACCTTTATTTTTAAGAGTGTAAGGCAACATGGAAACTATGTATTCGAAGGATCTTGCATAGTAGCAATGCCATCTGGACTTTTCGTACATGCTTTCAAATCAGTAAGGTTTGCAAAACAAAACGTATTCAGAGCATCATCCATCAAGAATTGTATCCATTGCTTTGACAAAAAGGAGTGTATCTGTCTGATAAGATGCAGGTGGCTGAGAGTTTGTTTGTTTCTGGTGAAGCAGGTGCCCAGCTGGCGAAGTGTGTGTGTCCTCTATTCCCTGTACTGCGTCCTGATCCTGCCAGATGCCGGCGAGGCTGCCAAAGCACGCTGTGGACGAGAACTAGTTGCTGACCTGGAGTTTGTGTGTGGGGACCGTGGCTTTTACAGAGGTGAGAGTCACTTACAAACTTCATCTTACACTTCTAAAATCCTGTGTTTGGATACTGTAGAAACAAATCTGGTTTCAAACGTGTGTGTTGATTGTGTGAGTCAAACCCTGACATGGTTACTTATGTACCGTTTGGTGGGAGCACAGTGACTTGCATGTCTCTAAATCATTAAGCTCACTCATAACATTATATTCATAACACTTAATATCAGTGTATTAAAAGTGGCCTTGCCCTGAAGATACAGACAGTGTTATCAAGACAAGCTGTTATCATTATGGTGTTGATGCAGATCAACCAACCAATAGCAAACAGTAACCGACTGCTGTTGTAGGTGGTATGAAGTTATATTAAACATTTAATAAATGACAATATAAGTTACCACACCAACATGTACTCTTGATTTGCGGTTGTTGATATCAACATTTTTATTTCTGCTAACTGAGGCCCTTTCACCCTGTTCCGTATCCAAGGCCACCTTGACACTTTTCGCTCACATTTTCTCATTCGCTCTCACTCCTTTTCTCAAAAGGAGCATTATGACACAGTCTTAGTGACAATATCTAATTTCAGCAATTTTACAAAAAATAAAATAATTCCTAACATTGGGCTACATAAACTATATACACACCATTCAAACGTTTTTTTAATTGATTAAAAATACAGTAAAAACAGTGATGCTGTGAACTAATATTACAATTTAAATGAACTGTTTTTGTGTGCCGTTGGCCCGTCCCCTCCTGGTCCTCCTATAAGAGCACACCGGAGTAAGAACGTCAGTAGCTCTTTAGAGAGACCAAACCTTGAAAAAAAAGACATGCCATCAGACGGAATGCCTAACTGTCATGCCAGATGCCTTCAGATGCTTAGAGAATTCCTGAAGGTAAGACTCCACATGCACTTGCATAGAAAAACTGTATTGAAATGGGAGGCACCAGGATCAGGCTTTCAAACTAAGGACGCTTATACCTGTTGCATGTTATCTGGGTGTAGAATTAGGGTAGCAAAGACCACTTCATGCTGATTTTTTATCTCATCTTGGGGCATTTAGACTAAAAAAAAAATTTCTTTTTTACTAAATGACTAGTTTCCATGGATGAGTCAAATTACCTTTTTGTGAGTAACAATTACTGCCTCCAATGTCAGGGAGCTATTATGACGTCAATTTGTCGTGTGGGATGTAGAAAAATATAGATCTGCAATCCACGCCATCATATCAAAAGGTTATAACAGTTTGCAAAAGGTCATCATCTGAGTCAGCAGCTTTTTGTGTGCACTCTTAAAATAAAAGTTATTTTTTGGAACTGATGAAGAACCTGAACATCAATGGAACCTTTCAGTTACACAAAAAGTTCTTTCTAGTGGAAGAAGGTTCTTTAGATTATTAAAAAGTTCTACAGTAAAAAGCAGTGTTTGTTGAAAGGTTCTTTGGGGAATGAAAATGGTTCTATAGAATCACTGGAACCTTTATTTTTAAGAGTGTAAGGCAACATGGAAACTATGTATTCGAAGGATCTTGCATAGTAGCAATGCCATCTGGACTTTTCGTACATGCTTTCAAATCAGTAAGGTTTGCAAAACAAAACGTATTCAGAGCATCATCCATCAAGAATTGTATCCATTGCTTTGACAAAAAGGAGTGTATCTGTCTGATAAGATGCAGGTGGCTGAGAGTTTGTTTGTTTCTGGTGAAGCAGGTGCCCAGCTGGCGAAGTGTGTGTGTCCTCTATTCCCTGTACTGCGTCCTGATCCTGCCAGATGCCGGCGAGGCTGCCAAAGCACGCTGTGGACGAGAACTAGTTGCTGACCTGGAGTTTGTGTGTGGAGACCGTGGCTTTTACAGAGGTGAGAGTCACCTACAAACTTCATCTTACACGTCTAAAGTCCTGTATTTTCAAAAAGATGCATGTGCTGATTGTGTGAGTCAAAGCGGGACAAACCCTGACATGGTTACTTATCGTGTACCATTTGGTGTGGACACAGTGATTTGCATGTCTCTAAATCATTAAGCTCACTCATAACACCATATCATATTCATAACACTTAATATCAGTGTATTAAAAGTGGCCTTGCCCTGAAGATATAGACAGTGTTATCAAGTCAAGCTGTTATCATTATGGTGTTGATGCAGATCAACCAACCAATAGCAAACAGTAACCGACTGCTGTTGTAGGTGGTATGAAGTTATATTAAACATTTAATAAATGACAATATAAGTTACCACACCAACATGTACTCTTGATTTGCGGTTGTTGATATCAACATTTTTATTTCTGCTAACTGAGGCCCTTTCACCCTGTTCCGTATCCAAGGCCACCTTGACACTTTTCGCTCACATTTTCTCATTCGCTCTCACTCCTTTTCTCAAAAGGAGCATTATGACACAGTCTTAGTGACAATATCTAATTTCAGCAATTTTACAAAAAATAAAATAATTCCTAACATTGGGCTACATAAACTATATACACACCATTCAAACGTTTTTTTAATTGATTAAAAATACAGTAAAAACAGTGATGCTGTGAACTAATATTACAATTTAAATGAACTGTTTTCTACTTGAATATATTATTAAATGGAATTTATTCCTGTGCGGCAAAGCTGAATTTTCAGCAGTCATTACTCCAGTCTTCAGTGTCACATGATCCTTCAGAAATCATTCCAAGTTAAAAAGAACAGCATTTATTTGATATACGCTTATTATTTTTTATATAATCTGATTATAAACTTGATATATTTAAGTCTTATCTGTAACTTGTTCAATTTAATCAGTCTTTACTGAATAAAAGTAATAATTTCTTTAAAAAAAACTTTTTGAACTTCTGTATGTATTCAATTATTGTTGTAGTTTTATTAAGCGCACGATTTATTTTTAGAGCATACAAGGCATAAATTCTCTTGCATGACCCCATATTGGCAGTTTGATAGTTGCAGCTAATTCACATGAATGTGCGGATCACTCCACTGTGGCGACCCCTGATAAAGGGAATAAGCCGAGAGAGAGCTAATTCTGTAATGTAACTGGCATTAAAAGTATTTTGCTTTGTGTCTGTTGGGGTTAGGCAAACCTGGAGCAGCCCGTAGCGGCGGCCCCCGCTCTCGTGGGAAAGGGATCGTAGAGCAGTGTTGTGTGCGTGGATGTGACCTCCAGCATTTGGAGTCGTATTGTGCCAAACCCAAGAGGCTGCGGCGTGACGTCCCTGCATCTCTGCAGCAGACTCCGGTGAGACTTCAACTCCACAGATACACATACAAATCCCATTCACCTGATTCGCCTTTGTAAAGCATAGAGGAAAAGTTCACCCAAAAAATGAAAATAGTCTTCATTTAATCATTTACTGACATTTGACTCTTCTGTAAAACTGGTCACTCACTCAATCACAGTGAATGGGAGCGGGAGCTGCAAAAAACAAAAGTGCTTTTTTAGTGTCTATTTAGCCTTTATAGCCTAAATTTATTTTTGTTTTAGTAATTTTAGTACTTCACATAGTACACACAAATTTAGTATTTCACATAGTTGCCCCCCATGCTGCTAACATTTCTAATTTTCATTTAAATTCTTCATCTAACAATATAAACAAAATAAAAATGTACACTATTTTATTTCAGCTTTATTTCAGTTAACAACTGTTTTTAATAGTTTTAGTTAACAATAATAACACTGTTCGATTAGTGAACAAATCTTCAGACCGGTTTAGTGAATAGGACCAACTCATTGATTGAAAAGAATGATTAGTTCATGAATCAAACATGAATTGCTTCTCACATGAACATGATCTAGAGCGGATGTCAAAATTTTCAGTGAATAATGACACAAATTCCAGTTTATTCCTCACATATGACTTCACAAGAATGTTGTGCGTGAGTGATACAGAACTTGATAACTAGTTCTTATTCACATTTGTTATGTTTAAAAAGGGTTCAGGATATTGTTCAGAAATGAACCTTTTGTGTTTTACGAGTCTCACGTATTAATACTGCCAATTCCAGCAAACAAAACCTTGCAACTTTGAAACCCAGCAAATTGCTTAAATTCTACACACTGTCGTTTTCTGTTTGTTGCAGGAAGATCAGTTTTGGCTGGTGTTTCAGCGGCGATACCAGAAGCATGCAGAGATGAACAGAGATGAGGACGCTGCTTCTCAAAGACTCAGAGAGCGGACGCTTTACCGGAGGAACTCCAGAGATTCAGTTTTACTAACCAACCAACCCTCCTCAACACTACAGCAACCTTCCACTGAGAGAATGACATCAGGACCAACATTTCTCGCCCACATTCGATAGTCCTGGCTCTTTTTGGATCTGTGTGGACCCTATGAATCACCTTCCTTCACTAAAAAAAAAAACTTTCCTGTCCTGGCAGATGTATAAACTGAGCACTATGTAAGAGAATCTAGAGGACAAGATGCCAAAGCCACTCATGCCATAAAATAGTGAAGAGCAGGGTGTACCTGAATGGTCACGGGCTGTACTAGCTTCATTAAGCATATGCTGAATACAAGATGAATTGTATTTTTCCATTCAGTTTTGTTTTCAGCTTCCCTCTGTCTTTGGGTAAACGAGTTCAAAGCAAGTTAATGTTGAATGTGTTTGTATGATGGCTGAGGTAAGTAATTCTGAATGTAAATGTGACGTTTTTTAATGAAAGATTGCTGATGTTAGTGAATCTATTTTCTTATGTTTAATTTATGTTCTATAAGATTAGTGTTTTCTGGTACTTGTAAAATATGTATCTAAAGCAGAGTTGTAAAGACTTTTACGTAAAAGAAAACTGAGGATACCATGCTGTTCATTTTCTTGCTAATGGCCATGATATTCTGACATACTCCGATCAGCTCTATTTTAAACGATGCATAAAGACAGATTCCAGGGCCCTCATTTATAAAATGTTGCGTATAAACCGCCCTAAATTTGTTCTAAGATCATTTCTCAAAAGTGCGTAAGTGCGATTCAGAGAAAACGAACGTGCGCACAAAAACACGTGCGTACGCCTCTCTTCCAGATGTGACATTTATAAATCGCAAATGATGTTGAAATTGTGCGCAGCTGACTGGTGTCAGATCTCCGCCTTGTAAACGCCCCCTAATTAATATCATTACCGTATAAAAGAGCACACGCCAATATCCGAACTTCTATGCTTGAGAACGACGAGCACAAAGAAGAAAAAAAAAAAAAAACTTTACTGAGTCTGAAATTGAGGTCCTGCTGGCGGAGGTAGAGGTTCATGCGCGGACGCTTTTTATTTAATAATGTGTAATTATTCTGTGGACAAACAATGTGTGTGTGGTTATATTGCATTGACTATTATCAAAATTACTACTTCTAGGAACAACAGAAATAATAATAATAATAGTAGTAGTAATTATAAAACAATTAGGTTTCCGAAAGTAAAAATAAACTACGAATTCAAGTAAAAATTTCAGTCATCTTTTACAAAGTGAGCCATCCTACTGTTAAAATCACTTGCTATGACAACTAATAACACGTTTAGTATCACGAAATTCTTGCAAAACTTAAAAAAAAAACATTATTGAAAAAGAAATTGGACGTTTCATATCATAATAAAATTCATTATTACACGATTATGGTCTCCGGTCTGAAAAAAGCTGCATGTGATTTGGCATTTCTTTATATTTGCACAGTTTACTAATGCTGCTCAAATGTGCCATTAATGTACTGCATTATTGTACTGACAAAAATAGTATATAGTGTAGGTCTATTTTATACAAATATAACTGATGTAAATGACAAAAACAAAGTTTAAGGCTAATGTCTCTATTCATTTTCACAGAAGCAAAGCAGCAGATGTTATAAATAAACAGTTAACAATGTTATTGAATAGAATATGTTAAAACCGTTATTGCAGGACATAGGCCTATTCTAATAGGCTGCACAGACAAAACAGTTGGAGATGCGTTTATGCATTTTTTTTTCTATTTTACGCATTAGTAGAAAATCAAAACTTCGCAAGTTCTCTTGTAAAATAAAATAATTAAAAAAACAACAACATGGAATAAACTGTGTACAGAAAGCGATTAAAGAACACTCAACATTAGGCTACTAAAAAGATCAGTTTAATCTCGCAAAAACTCCCATTAATAAAAAAAACTGACTACACTTCACAATTAATCTCTTGCACTGCATCCTTGTTGTTTATGATGAATTCGGTGCTTGCACGTAGCCTACACTGCTTTTATTATTATTGCAGCTTAGATGTTCAAATAGCTGCAGTACTCCGACTTTGCCACAAGGACAAGTGCGTACGCCTGCTCAGACCCTGACGTGACGGTAAGTACTTTTCCACGTCAAAGACCGTTTTTATAAATATGAACGTTGCACATTTTATAAACGAGGCCCCAGATCTTCTGAGAGCTCCTGAAAGCTGCATGTTTCTAAGATTCTTTTTGGATTATTAGATATCGTCCCAATGACCTCTAAGGAGGCAAGAACATTAGTCTGTTATAATAAATAATATCACCACAGCCTTGGTGTGTTATCACTATCTAAACATGGAATAAGTTTCTTTTTGGTATGCATTGGTGAAGTTTGGTGTTATGACTTGGATATTCTTCACAAAGGTCTTTAGCTTTGCAGGCAGCATTTTTTACATTGCAGTAGAGCAGCAGTGACGAAAGAGTTAAAAACAAGCAAGAGGAACAAGGACAGGGCAAAAAATAAGAAAAAAAAACAGTTCAAAGATGTTTAATAAAGCATTGTATAGTATAGTAAAGTCCTGTATAGCAAAGCTTAAAGTCTAAGATTGATCTACATATTTTAAAGGAGAAATGTTTACTAAAATCAACTTTTATGAGGATCAATTAGTCCTTAAATAGATACTTGACATTTTACACACACACACTTCTGTAAACTGCTGTCAGTGACTATTAGCATCTGTCATTTGTTAACTTGTTATTAATATTACAGAACAGAATAAAGGCTTCTGGAATTGCTCCCCATCTTGGAGATTCTTCATGTAAAATCACTGATGAGTGTAACAGGTAATGTAACACGGCAGAGATATTCAAAGTTAGTCATGTATCGTTCTATGAGAGGTTTGTCCAGATGAAAACGCACTTTCTCGCCCCTCTTTGTCCTTGAGCTGTGATAAGAGGCCTGCTAGAGTTTATCTGGAGTTTCACAGGTGACAAATCTGAGCTTCCAAGACACAGCACAGCTACACACGCACACAATCTGCTCTTTAAGGTAAACTGGCATACAGTCTGTTCATTTTATTAATGTATGAAGTTTAATACCAAAAAGATTTTCATAATTTGAGGGCTCTGACATCATTTGCATCATTGTGATTGTGAAATCATCACCAGTGATTACTGCAGATGGACAAGTCACCTACACTACAATGGAGAAGTTTGGGATTGGTAATTTTTTGTTTGTTTATTTGTTTTCTAAAGAAGACTCCTATTCATTAACAGTAATTTTGTGAAATATTTTTTACAATTTAAAATGACTGTTTTCTATTGTAATGTACTTTAAAATGTAATTTATTCCTGTGATACGAAGCTGAATTTTCAGTATCATTACGCCAGTCTTCAGTGCCATCTGATCCTTCAGAAATCGGTCTAATATGCTAATTTGGTGGCCAGCAAACATTAGCAATGTTGAAAACAGTTTAATTTGGGGGGGAGGGGAGACGGTGATACTTTCTTTCAGGATTCTTTGATAAATAAAAAGCTCAAAAGAACAGCATTTACTTAGAAATATAACATTAGAAATGTCTTTACTGTCACTTTTGATCAATTGAATGCATTCTTCCTGAATAAAAGTATACATTTCTTTAAATAAACAAACTTAGTGACCCCTTTTGAACTGTAGTGAATGTCACTCTTGATATGTCAGGAAGAGACTGAAACTTGTAACCATCAGTGTAGAATTTCAACAAATGTGTTTCCCAGGCCTTGACCATTTTTGCAGTCTCAGCATCACATTTTTTTTCTTTTCAGATGTGAGAGATGGAGATGGTTTTATAATGCTGAAACAAACTTACAGCTGCTTGGATCTTAGATAAGAAACACAGTCGACATCACAATACTCAATTTTTCCTTCTGCGTCAGAGTCCGATAATACGGCTCACTCCCCCGTTCTGGAGATGGACCAAATCTCCTGGGCACTGTGGTCAGGATAAACATGCCCTTTTAGCTCTGGAAAAAAAAAAAAAGACCAAGCAACATTGTCCATTTTTTTGTTGCTCTAAGTTGCTAAAGTTTCTATCAGAAACACATTTAACTACTATTAGCTTTGGTGAAATAGTATTGAAGAAAGAAACCGCCAGAAAACATACCTGAATAAAATGTTCAATGCTAGTTTTTCCTTGAGAAAACACTTCAGACATAGAGGTGCAGAGACACAAATGGCAATTTTTCATCTGAAATGTTTGAATTAATTTGCATTTTAATAATCTATTCATATTCACCTTCCGACTCCACAAGAAAAGTCAAAGCATGTAAACAGACAAAACAGACTAAAGCATCCTGACCTTGTGAGCAAATTAAAAGGAAAATTGACCTCTCTGTGTCCTTCTATAGGCCAAAAACAATTGTGGGAGTCAATAAAGTGATATATATATATATATATATATATATATATATGGAACATGTTGAGCTAATTTGTTTCAAGTTAATGCAATTAACAACAGATTACAATATTCATGCATGAACTGTTTAAAAAGAACATGACTACACGGCCCACTTTTATTTATTTATTTTTTTATCTGTTAAAGAGACTTTGGACATGTGATTTTCCGTAAATCAGTCAGATTTCTATCAAGGATCTATGTACATAAAGAATCAAATGTTAGCAAACACCTGTGTAATCATTTACCAATCAGCAGGGGAAAGAAAACACAGCAAGAGGACCAGACAAAAGTGCCAAACAGACAGACGTTTCATGGGCTTGAAGCTTCTTTCCATTTGGAATTATATCTGCGTAAGTTGTTTTTCTTAATTGATTTTTTATTTTTACAAAGAAATTTGCTTTTTATTCCCATTCTCGTCTCTCACAGTAAATATTAGCAATCACCACCAGGCCTATAGGCTATATTGTAGGCTACTGACTATGAATAAAAACGGTTTGTTCTCTGCTTACTTTAAATTATATTTATATGCATTTCATGTTTCATTTTTAGTATAGTGTGGGTTTTCTTTAGACATAATGCTAAATATGAGACGTATGTGTTGAGACTATAACTTACAGATTTGTTTTTCTTTTCTCTCCAGGATTGAATCCAACACCATGTATCGCGTCCTGCTGTTGCTCTGTGCAGGTGTAAGTAAATTAATCATAAAATGAGGACATTTACACAATATTTTGTGGTAGTAAAATGAACATTTTCAAGTGACATTTTATAAATTGTGAATAATCAATCCTCTACTTTTACTATTTACTTTTCACTACCAAGTTCGTCTTATTGTCTATACAGGTCACGGCACGAGCGTCACGTCGCGTTAATCCCACAGATCGCGATTCGCGTCGCGTCGCGTCAGCATACAGATGCCCCGCCCAGATCTGTTTGGGACGTGGTCTAAATGTTGCAAACGGATATTTTTTATCACATTATTTTCATGTATTATCATAATCACAAACACAGGTTTATGGTGCAAATAGTTTTTCCGTTTCTTCTGTTTACTTGATCATAAGTCTGGCACATAAATCAAGAAAATACTTTACTTCCGCATTGCAAAACAGATAGTTAAAGGTGACATATCATGAAAATCTGACTTTTCCAGGTTTTAAGTGCTATAATCAGGTCCCCGGTGCATCTACGTCAAAAAGATTAACCCAGTAACTTTGTTTAGGTAAGCCTTTTTCTGCAAGCATCTGAGAAAATGAGCGCGTCTGATTTCGCTCCCTTGGTGACATGGCAAAGGGATCTCATTATAATATTACCGCCCCTCAATCTGTAAATTTCCACCCAAGGCACCGTCATTTTGATTTAGCAAGCTACAGCAGTGTACCAGTTCTAATGCCATGGCGAAAGTTTCAGCAAAACATGCTAACTGTTCTGTCTTTGGCTGCACATTACACTATTTAGAGTCCCAGCCTCAGAGGAGCAAGAGAGCAGTGGCTTTAATTATTTATTTACTGTATATTGCTGCTGTCACACCGATCTAAAATAAACATGCAATTTATTTCCCAGCTGTTTACCTTCACAGACATACACGAGTTACAAAAACAGTCGGTTGTTTTTAACGTAAACTTGTGTGTGAATGAGAACTTAGTTTAGTACTCACATGCTGTTTGGTGGCCGCTTTCTGTCCGTGTGCTTCGGATGTGAGCACTCAGAAAACCGTATATCAGTTTAGAGAAAGAGCGGAGGTTGCGGCTTGGCTGGGAGCAGCAGCTCATTTGCATTTAAAGAGACAGGCCAGAAAAACAGCTTGTTTCTGCTTCCACTCAAAATAGTAGCAGGTCCTAGCTGTAACGGTGCAGCTCTAAAGGGGGCTAGGAGCATAGACTGTATAAAAACATGGACGTAGTGTCCGTGACGTCACCCGTAGATTTCCGAAGAGCGTTTTTGAAGCAATTTTCTCAATGAAAAAAAATCTCAACTAATGCTGTAAAATATACAGAGTCAATTGGTACTACATTACTATAATATTGAAGGTTACAATTGACTGATTTGTAGGCTAATATACAACTGCTAAAATTACACTTAATGAAGTTTTTCAAATAACAAAGCTACAATTAGCTACATAATACTAGCCTAATTCTACTTCAGTTCGTTTTTTGAAATATAAACATTTAAATGGTGGCTGTCAAAAACTTGATGGATTTATTCAAACATAAATTACTAAACATTGAAGAAAAGCAAAAATTATGAATATGTTATATGGTGCATATATTTAGCAGTTATATCTACAATTTGTTTTTCTAGCTTACTAATGAGTTTATGGTCAGCGAATATGTTTTTCTGAGGTAAATGTGATGTTACGTGACATTGTTTACAAGCCTTATATTGATGTCTTTGCGCGGCTGAAACACTAATTGAGAGATTACATGAGACAGGATACAGATTGTAAAGTTGTACTCTTTCTTTTAACTTACCTTCGGATGTTTAGTCATGTTTATTCAGAACCATAACAGATGTTTTAGCAGGTCCAAGCTGTAATGGTGCAGCTCTATTCTGGAAAAAGGGGGAAGGGAGCAGCAGCTCATTTGCATTTAAAGAGACAGTCCAGAAAAACAGCGTGTTTCTGCTTCCACTCAAAATAGTAGGGCTGGGTTTTGACACAAATTGCACGATTCGATTCGATTCTCATTCACAAGCTTTCGATTCGATTACCGATTCGATTCAATATCGATTATTTTGGATACATATCAGGTACAGTACATGCCCAATTTTCTCAATGAAAAAAAATCTCAACTAATGCTGTAAAATATACAGAGTCAATTGGTACTACATTACTATAATATTGAAGGTTACAATTGACTGATTTGTAGGCTAATATACAACTGCTAAAATTACACTAAATGAAATAAATAATAGTTACAATTACAAAATAATACTTCTACTTCAATTCGTTTTTTTTTATTTAATTTTTTTTATATAAATATTTAAATGGTGGCTGTCTTAAAAACGATGATTTATTCAAACATAAATTAAACATTGAAGAACATTAAAAAATAAATTGTTTTTCTGAGGTAAATGTGATGTTACGTGACATTGTTTACAAGCCTTATATTGATGTCTTTGCGCGGCTGAAACACTAATTGAGAGATTACATGAGACAGGATACAGATTGTAAAGTTGTACTCTTTCTTTAACTTACCTTCGGATGTTTAGTCATGTTTATTTTGTGCTGAAACTGGTATTAATGTGGAGGAGATGATCAGTTCACGTGCGCCTCGTCTGTTGAACTGAGGCGCTACAGCGATCTGTCACTCCACATTAAACAGCGCCAAAACGGCATTAATTGTTTAAATACTGCAATACAATGGACAAAATTTTAAATCTGAGACTTTGTTTCATATTAGAAGTACCAAAGCACAATGCTTATTGCATATATTGGATGGGAAGTGCCCTTCAATGTTCCATCCATCCATTATCTGAAAACAGGCTAGACTAATCGATTCTTGGGATTTAACCATAGAACTTAATCTCTCTCTCAAGTTGCCAACATCATTTAGTATAACTTGATGTACTAAAATAACTAAAACTAAAAATGTTTAAATTATATAAACATTAAAAATCTAAATAAAAATGACAAAACACACCAAAAGTTTAAATTCAAAATTATTATTTTAAAATCAAATTGAAAATTTTAATTAAAATTTTAAAAGAAAATGGAAAATAAAACTATTTATAAATATTGATAAAAACATTAATAGTAATGATAAAAATGACATTACCTCTTAACAACAACAGGATGACTTTTGATGTGTCTAATGTAGACAGTTCACCCAAAAGTTAAATTAAATAGCCTAATTCCTGTCTTTTACTCACCTTCATGTTGTTCCAAACTAGCTTGACTTCATTCAGTGTCATTTGAAAAAAAAAAGTCAGTCTGTTCCTCACTGCCTTCAGAGGACTTGCATATATAACACCCTACTCATTTCATATGGACCACAACATTTTAATGGTGGGTTTACAATCTCCCCTTTCTTCAGCTTTCCCTGTCTACCTGCGACATCACTGTTCTGCTAAACTCCGGCGCTCTCCTTTCTTGTCTTCCTGATGACGCCCCTGTGCTGGCTGACCCCACATACACCTGGAGCTTCACGTCTGCTCACACACAGCAGCAGCACACACTTGAGGAGAAAGGAAAACTCCTGAACCTCAGAAACATAAATACGACCCACGAAGGCCAGTACAAGTGTGTTCAGGATGGCTATAAAGCAGAGGATCGTATGAGGTTGAGCAGAACATTCACAATACGTGTGGAAGGTTAGAAGGTTTTGTTGCATTGATGATTTTTAATCTCAGAGGTCAATTAACTAACTGAACCCTTTCTTTCTTAGTGCCCCCACGCTTTCAGGAATGGCAGGTCGTCAAAGAAGTAGCTGGGAATGATGTGACGCTTCCATGCAAGGTTGCTACGGTTTTCTCTCCTGGAGAGACAGAAAACTCTCCTGTTGTCTGGAAACGAGAGACAGAAAATGGTGCGAGGCTTCTCAAGCTCGACAAAGACACAGATGACCAAGAGAAGGAGGACAAGACACCTCACAGGATTTTCTGGAACATCAGCCCTAAAGAAAAGGACTGGGCAATTAAAATTAGTCAGACCAGAGAGGAAGATGCTGGGATGTACCACTGTGTCATAACTAATACATCTCAGATGCTGTCAGTGGAGCTGGAAGTGGCAGGTACTCCTTTCAGACACTTCTTTAAAATGCCGTTTTCTGTCTGTTTTAATGTTATTCTCATATTTTATTCATAAAAAAATAAATAAAATACATTAAAATATATTAAAATATTTATAAATACTGTGTTTTAACTTCGGAATAATAAATCTAAACAAATAATAAAATGTAAACACATTTTATATATATATGGGTGTCTGTGTGTGACCCTGGACCACAAAACCAGTCATAAGGGTCCATTTTTTTAAATTGAGATTTGATAAATCATCTGAAAGCTGAATAAATAAGCTTTCCATTGATGTATGGTTTGTTATGATAGGACAATATTTGGCTGAGATAAAACTATTTGAAAATCTGGAATCTGAGGGTGCAAAACAATCAAAATATTGAGAAAATCGCCTTTAAAGTTGTCCAAA
>NW_015552571.1:517164-526970 GCF_001515605.1 Sinocyclocheilus anshuiensis
ATATTTACGGTAGGAAATTTACAAAATATCTTCATGGAACATGATCTTTACTTAATATCCTAATGATTTTTGGTATGAAAGAAAAATCGATAATTTTGACCCATACAATGTTTTGTGCTCCAGGGTCACACACATTCTGTTTGTTTTAATATTATTCTTACATTTAATTGTATTAAAATATAAAAATATTTTATTTAAAATTAAATGTTTGCATAAATTCTGTTTTATTATTAATATTATTATTATATTAAGAAAATGTATTATAAATTAAAATATAATTAATGAAAACATACAGTGGGTACGGAAAGTATTCAGACTGTTTAACATATTACACTTTAGAAATTAATTTTAAAAATATTTTAAAATAAATGTTATTTATTTATAAATACATTTTGTTTTTATATTATTCTTATATTATACTTAATAAAAAAAAGAAATTATGTTATTTTAAAATAAAATGTATGTATAATTTCTGCCTGTTTTAATATTATTATTATTATTACATTCAGGAAAAAAAATGTATTTAATCTAAAACAGACAAACATTTACAAATGTTTTTATATTATTTCTACATTTATGGAATAAAACCAAAATGAATTTTATTAAGAATAAAATAAAGAAAATATAAAAAAATATATATACATTTTGTTTTAATTTTACTCTTACTATATAAGAGTAAAAGAAAAAAAGAAACGAGTTATTTTTAAAATAGATATTATTTATGAATTTACTCAGGGGTCATTACTGTAAAATTGGAATGAGATTTTCTTTTGGGGTTACGTAAATTATGACTTTAAGAGCAGAGTATTTTGGTTGAAATATACATAAACTTTTTTTTTTTATATCTCAAATCACATCCTTTTGCAAAGAAATTACTTATTTTTCAGGGTAACTTTTACCTCCTATTTTATTCCTTAGCCCCCCCTCTGCCCCGCTGCTATGGCCACACTGGCCCATGGGAGGACTGTGAGGACCAGGACAGCAGATCAGGGAAGGCAATTCTGCAGGATTCACTCAGAGACTTCTCCGCCTCTGTATACGCCGAACTTAAAGGCTCAAAACCCCAAACCAACTTGATCTTCTCCCCAACCAGCATTGCTGTAGCTCTTTACAACCTGCTATTGGGTAAGACAAATAATGGAGGAACGTCATACAGTCACCAAAAGGCTACACATTGTACTTTGTTGAGCTGCTGAGCCTCTTACTCCTCTCTCTTTGCATCACCCTCTTTCCAAGGTGCTCGAGGTGAGACCAGAACACAGCTGGAAGGTGCTCTTAGGATTCCTGCAGAATTCTCCTGTGTGCATTCTGAGACAAAGAAACTGAAACAAGTGATAAAGGACACACTGAAAATGGCCTCTGCTATCTTTTATTCCCCAGGTAGCCACAGTAAAAACTCACTCATTAGCTATAGATAACCACTCACCTTGTGAAAAAGAACTACATGCTAAATACTTTAAAAGGAGAGTTATAATGGATAATATTTTCTTAAAAATACACTGAATGTCATTTTTTTCAGTTTCAAAAATTCAGTTTTATAGAATGAATTGAAAATATATTCTAGTTTAAATTGATATTGAATGCACTCTGTTAATCTTAAGAGCGCTTATCTGACGCACTTAATTAGGACTTACGTATGTACATCTTTATAACTAATTTCAGAATTCTGTTGCTTTTGAAATTTGGTTAATGTACTGCAGAATTTATTGACATTTATTATGGTAAACTAAAATATACTTTAATGTACACGTGATGAAAATTCAATTGAATACATTTTAAATATATATAGCACACAGTTTACTGTAATTGAGTACTTTTAGGTGTTAGTCAACACATTATAATAAGTGTGCTGATTATTAAAGATTATTAAAACAGTGATTTACAGTAAAACTATTCATTTGACATTTTTACAAACTGCACTTTTTAAAAGTGTACTTAAGTGTGTTTAGAAACAGTCATGAAAGTCTACTCCGTTTACTGTCCACTTAAGTGTTTAATTAGTTTATTATCTTCAAGTACAAGTTTTTAATGATTTAATTTTAGGATTACAATTAGGCTTACTTCTTTTTCACAAGGATATATGTTGTCAAAATAAAAGCATTGCTGTAATAACATCGGAATCACATATTCTGGACTTAATTTTAATACTGCCTAAATTAAGACGGCAGTCATATCCATAGCCTGAAGAGTTTTGTTTCCACATAGAGCGACAGTTGGGAGAAGCTTTTGTCAACCAATCAAATGAGTTCTATGATGCCATGCCAGAGAAGCTGACCAATGACAGCAATCAAAACGTGATTCTCATCAATCAATGGGTGGCAAAGACGACAAACAATAAAATCACTGAGTTAATTGATTATGTGGATCCCACCACCTCGTTTGTTTTGTTAAATGCTGTCTACTTTAATGGTAAGTGACATTATATATCTGAATACTGTACCTGTTTATTTTGTATGACACTTGTCATAAAGTTTGTTTGTATTTCTTTGTGCTTTACAGGTAAATGGAAGACAGTTTTTGAATCAACAAATAAACGGGAAAACTTCATGAAGTTTTCAGGTGAGGTCATAGAAGTGCAGACTCTCTACAGCTCCAAGTATAACCTTCAAATGGGCTACAACAAAAAATTACAGGCTGAGGTAAGTGTCGCAATTAATGCACAAAGGTCATTATTAGGAAATGGTGCCGTTTGTGTGCATTTGAGACTATTTGACTTGATACCGATATTATTAACTGAATACTTAACTTAGTTACATTATTTTATAGATTTACCTTGTTTAGTGTATAAGGCAAATTATTATAAAACATTCTTTGTTTTTCTCTTCAAAATATCAGCCAATTTGCATGCCCCCTTTCACCATATTTAAAAAATATATATATTTATTAAAAAAGTGCTATGTAATATGTTTTTAGATAGTTCTGAGGCAAGTTTCTCTTAGTCTTTATTCGTGTCTCATCAAGCTCTATTATGGGAAAAATATCAGTGATTACATTTATTTGATTTTTTTCTATAAAATTTTGCTTTGGCAAGAAATTAGATACTATTATTTACTAGATACTAGTGTGGTGCATTTCAAAAAGTATACCACATAAATAAAAATTACATAAAAAATGTTGAATTAAATAAAATGATGTTATCTAAATAGAAATAATTAAATAATAAAATATAACTAAAAGAAAAAAAAATCCTTAATTTTACATTGCATAAATGACACCATTTCCTGTGAATGAATTATAAGCACTTGTACGTATTTGTACAAGTACAAACACATACATTGCAGAACTATTTCTTCAGGTCGGAAAGTTCCCTCTTACGGGTAAAAACAGCCTGTACATACTGATCCCGCGCACAACGTCAGAAGAATCCTTTGTATTGATGGAGAATAATATAAACAAAGATTCTATTGAAGCAATGGTATCTGAGATGAATAAAATCCCAGCCCAAACCGCTGAGGTCATACTGCCTAAAATTAAACTGACAGTGGACACACAACTGGAGGACTTACTGAGGAATCTGGGTAAGAAAGTCACTTAATTTACTCCAAAATGCTGCATCATTTACTCATCTTGTTCCAAACCTGTAATCCATTTTCTCTCTTTTTTTTTTTATACATATATACACAATCACATTTTCCATACAACTTAAATATTATCAGAAAATCATGCACTACAATATATTCCAAGTCATATATTAACTTTTTGAGAAGAAAATTTTTCACTGAAAATATTTTGAAAATGTTTTGGCCTGTGTCTCACTCAAAGCTATGATATGGCTTCAGATAACTTGGAATATAGTGCAAAAGTCATATGGACCACTTTTATTATATGTTTGTGATCTTTTTTTTTTTGGTGCTTTTTATTCCTTTTTGGCAACAATGAATGGAAAAAGGAAGCATGTACACTTTAAAAATTCTCATTTTGTATTCCATGGAAAAAAAAAATAACAGCATGCATATTTGGAACAAATGTGGATGAGTAAACCATGACCGAATTCTCCTCACCTCTCCTCAGGTTTGTCAGATCTCTTCCTAAATCCTAACTTGTGTGGAATATTTCCGGAGGAATCTGAATCATTGATCTCAGATGCCCGTCACAGCGCCTTTCTCTCACTGACGGAGAAGGGAGTGGAGGCCGCGGCAGCCACAAGCATCTCTTTTTCTCGCTCTTTCTCTTCTTTTGCAGCTCTACAGCCCTTCGTTCTGATACTGTGGAGCGATGAGGCTGGCGCTCCTCTTTTCATGGGAAGAATAATTAATCCAATTAATCCATAAAAAGAGAGAGATAAAAAGACATCACAACAGTGTCACGCCACAAAAAAATAATCAAACTTTCTTTTATCACAAACAAATGCATTTATGTAACAATATCATGTTATGCATAGAGTTAGAATGCATGCAGAATCTCGGTCATTAAAGATGTACTTTACATCATGCATTCGTTATTTATTTTCCATGAGATGACAAGAAATCTGATGCATGAAAGATCATAAGACTTGAACGCACAAAACTCGCTCTCATTTCCAACAGCCACTGTTGCACCAATTTATTTCGGAGACGCAGTTACAGGGACCGACACACGATGGCAGTCACATCACATGTTCCACACAGACAGTCAACTAGGACACGTGAGCGAGATTTGAATAATCCTCCTTCAATTTGACCCCTTGAGTCCCATCTTGGCTGGCAGGTGGTGCCAGTCCATTATCTAAATGCCATGCTGTTTCATCAAAGGTAGCCTGGATTGTCCCAGTTCACTGAGCAAAAACAAATACCCTTAGATGGGCCCATTGATGGATATTAGGACAAACATAAGCACTGCAGATCGGTGGTCCATCAACGCATATGTGACATTCACTTGGCATGCAGCAGCTTAGAATAACATTTGATCATTATACACCGCTTAGGCCATTCATTTGATAACTCAAATGTAAAAAATAATAAAAAAACAAAACATAGAAGAACTCCAATTTAGGAACGGCGACGGGGGCCATGAAAGCACAGGGTTAACAATACGTTTTTTTGTGCAATTAAATGCATAAAATGTCTTCAATCAAGACCAGATGAAAAGTAGATTCAGGTAGCTGATTTACAGAATCTAATAAACAGCTAATAAATGCAATCACACAGATACAATTACAGCCGAAATTCCCACGCATGGCAAGAAATGTGCATCGTTTCACAGATCTTATGTCAACACATTGTCAGGACGACAAAGCAAGTGTGACAAAACGAACCGACCCAGATTTTGTGTTCTGACCCAAAGACGTACTTGACAGGTAGTTTGTCCATCGAAGGATTCGTTTGATTGCTAATTTAACCCCTAATGGGGCGTGCAGTTGTGCATGAGGCCTGCCAGAGGCGATTCACCCTCCATACTGGCACTGTCCTGGCAGTTAGGCCTCTAAACCAGTAGAGGGCGCCGTAGAGAGAGAGCGAAAAAAGTCTGTCAACGTGCATCAGCGCTTGTTTTTTGTTTGTAGGAGACTGTACAAACATTCAACAGAGACACGTACAAAGACAAAACACAGACAGGGACATTCACACACATTCGTGTTGAGGTGACTGTCGTTTGGTTCTTCTCGAAGTGACAGGCAGCAGTTCTTGAGTGAACGTTTAAATCCATAGACAGCTCCTTTCATTGCTTTAGAGTTCCTTAATGCGCCGTCCCTTGTGCTTTTCCTGTGCATCATGTTTTTGTCGGGCTGGAAGAGACTGTAAACTTTCATACGTAACAAATCACAAAAGAGAAATACATAGGTACACATAGACATTTACAGTCAGCTGGATGTGTTGTGCTTTGACAGTGTGCAAAATTACGGCACCACCAACTGTAACAAACACCAGGATGCTATTACACGTTTAACATGTAATAAACAATAACACTATAATATGGCATGAGCTCCTGTGGCATAGTCACAACACAGTACGATTTCACATAAGTGACGTGTAGACCAGAAAAAGGGGTCGATTGTTTGTGCGTCACAATCTGGGCTTGTGATCACACTTGCTTCTTTCTCATCACAAAAGAATGTGACACTTAGCTGTACAATAGATTATGATGCTTTTTCTCACGCATTAATATTGAATGTCGTCATCATCATCATTCTCAGACTGAGCATTATTGCATTTCTTTATCATTATTACTCCATTTTTCTTGTATTACTTTTCAGAGGATGAACTTGTGTGTGCTTGTCTGCGTGTTAGTCACTGCTAGGGGCTCCTTGCTGTGTCAGTGTGTGCCAGTACTCCACTTTCTTTCCTTTGTATTTTAGACACTCAAACCAGTGTTTCAGTCTCTCTCCTTTTGCGTTAATCCCCAATTCAACACCACCTGAGAAAGAGAGAGAAAGAGAGAACAATAGCAATGAAAAATAGCAGGGCTGGATGATTATGACCAAAAAAAAAAAAATCATAATGAATAATTACACTACTGTTTAAAAGTTTGGGGTTAGTGAGATTTTTTAAAATGTTTTTGAAAGAAATCTCTTATGCTCACCAAGGCTGGATTTATTTGATCAAAAACACAGTAAAAAGCATAAAATGATTAAATATCATAATGTAACCGCTTTATTCCAATATGCTGAGGTGGTGATAAAGAAACATTTCTTATTATTATCAATGTTGAAATCAGCTTTTTTTAAATCAACTTTTGTGAAAACAATTTCTTTCCAGGATTCTTTGACGAATAGAAAGTTCAAAAGAACAGAATTTATTTCTAATTATTTTAAATTATTAGAATAAATATGATGCATCCTTGCTGAATAAAATGTTTAATTTCTTTCCAAAAATAAAAATAAAAAATTAAATTCTTACTGACCCCAAACTTTTAAACGGTAGTGTATTTTAATTGATATTTTAATTGCATTTTTTTTGTGTGTTAGGCAACTGCATGCTATATCTGTCTAATATATTCTGTTTTATACTATTTTACCCTGGGTAGTAATTAGATGCTTATTTACATATTTATGAGGTTAATAACACCAAGCGGAGAGTGATGATGAGCGTGCAACATCTTTCAATACCTGCGTGTCTATATTCGCACATAAATCTGTTTTAAATCGTGTGTTTACAATGACAGTTTTAAATTTCCCAATGGACAATGTAACTAAAACAGCACATGAATATTTAATTGATGAGGTAAGCATTATGGTTGGATGGATGTTTGCCCACCATAACATTCTAGCACATGCTCTCTGCTTTTTAAAATTACAAGAGTATATTATATTACATACATACATATTGCTTATATATGTATACATAATATGTATATTTGACTGTGGCTTCTGAAGCTGAGTTGTTCTAGACACTTCAGCATGTCTCTCCTTAGTCTAACACCAGAGCTTGCTCTGAATAATGAAAGTGCGTGTGAGTATGTTGGTGGACACAAGCTGCGTTTCATTTCATCAGGCCCCTCACGTACTGAGATTCTGTCCCGCTTCGATCACTCCTACACAAACACACACACACACACACACACACACCTCACATCAATACCACATGCTCATGACCACGAGCAAGCCATGACAAATGAACCCTACGCATGACATCCCTGCCATAGGGAATGAAAGAAAAAGAAAGGAAATAGACGGGTGAAAGAAAGCGAGTTGGAAAGATCCAAGAAAATGTTAAATAAATACTAAGCTTCATTGCACTTGTCAATCCGAGACCTGCGTCCTCGGTGTGCCTTCATGCCTGGATGTCTCTCACAAGCCTCCATTCATTCACATCCCTTCATGTCTTTACACTTCTGTTGATCCCCCCCCATCCGTTCCTCAGCCATCCCCTCTAAATCAGTAACACTGACATCAATTACTCTCACTGTCCCGATCGTTACATAGCGCTCGTGTCATTCAACCATAAATAAACATGTCACAGCACAAAGCTCAAGAGCTTTTCTGTTCTAGACCCTTCCTCTGTTTCTTTTCATTAAGGGACAGTTCAGCCAAAAATGAAAATTCTGTCATCATTTACTCATCTGCATGTCTTTCGAAACCTGTATGATCTTTTTCTTCTGTGGAGCACAAAAGCAGTTATTTATAGCAGAATGTCCAGGCTGCTCTTTCATTAAAAGTGAACAGTGACCATAGCTGTTGAGCGACACTTTCAGTGATTAACGACTTAAATTTCAGTCTGTTCCTCACACAAAGTTATCGTATGATTCACATTGGACTACTTTTATGGTCCTTTGTGATGCTTTTCTGGTTTTTCTTTTTTTTTTTTTGGACCCTTCCACTTTGCTAAACTACTCCTTTGGTGCTCCAAGGAAGGAAAAAGGTTTGGAATGACACGAGAATAAGCAAATGATTAGATTTTTGGGTGAACTTGTATATAAAACTCTTTTCTTATTCTGCACAGGAAATGAGACATGCAAGTTGTAACATTCACAAACAGCACCATCTAAAAGGAAAGATCCATGTCAAAATAAGTTCAGCTCTATCTGCAGCATCTGTGGCATGCTGACAATACCAGAGACAATCATTTGAGTTGTCGCTCGGTTTGCATTTACATGGGAAGTCTATGCAGCAAAGCTTTCAGCAGAAATGTTCAAATCAAGTCACTAGCTTACATACAATGTATAAAACAGACATATTCTATAACTATTTTTTGCACTTGTATTTAATTTTTCTGCAAAGTTGTGTGTATATACAGAATGCATAAGTAAGTATAGGAAAGACACTAATCTAATGAAACAACTGTTTCTGGTATAAGTAAAGGTTTTAACAATTGTCATCAAGTGGCTTTAATTTTGAAACTGTGTGCACCTCATGTTTGGTGAAATGCTTCGCACCAAAGACTTCAAAGGAAATGAATATTTTTGCTTGTAAAACTCACCTATGAAGTCATTGCTCATGCCCAGGTCGTAGTCCCAGACTGAGATCTCCAGGGTTTTCTTGGGCAACTGATCATGTGGGACTTCATAGGTAAACTCCTGGGTTGAAGAGGACAAACATGAGTTTTGGTAGAGGGACAAAACAACATTTATATTTACAATGAGTGGTCACAAGGTGTGGTCACACTCGACTGTGAGCATGCAAAATTACGAACAACAGGATAGGCTATCACATTCTAGGGCTTCTGCTTTTAAATAAATCATGACTTTTAAGTAACAAAAATAATACAATAAAATTTGTCATATAGCACCTACAACACTTTCCCATAAATTAAAGTTTTTTGCAAAGTAAAGTTTTTATTCTTCATTTTGAGTCGAGATCAATCTGTGACTATAGAAATTCACAGGTCAAGGTTTATCAAACTTGAATTTGGTATGCAGCCAAGAATGAAACTTCTTCACTTGTGCCTGCGTTTCCGCTCGCCCACATTCACATGAATATGAATGGATTTGAACAGAGCTGCATGCAGTCTAAAGGGCTGCATGACTGTGACAATATCCTAATTGTTACGCATTTCTCCCCAATATTTTATTGTGATTGTTACTTTAGATTAAAAAGTTAACCAAGACTGCTTTAAACTCGCTTTTAAGGCCTATAGAATCAGTTAAATGCCTTTTGTTTTCCATTGCATTTGTCTGTGACTGATGCTCAACCACTGCAAAAAATTGTGTAAAAGTCATTTTAGTGCAAGTAGACTTGCTAAGAAAGGAATCAGTATTTTAAATTTTTTAATTAATTGCGAGAGCCATAATCTCAATTAATTGTGGAGCTTCATGTGACCACACCTTTAAAGGGGTCATATGATGCGATTTCAATTTTTCCTTCTCTTGGTGCATAAAGAAGATCTGTAAAGTTGCAAAGACTAAAGTCTCAAATCCAAAGAGATATTCTTTATAAAAGTTAAGAGTCAACCACA
>NW_015552571.1:527129-532906 GCF_001515605.1 Sinocyclocheilus anshuiensis
CCACACCTACCTAAAACGGCTCATTCTAACACGCCCCCACATGTCTGCGTCACGACGTGGGAAGATTTGCATAACGCCGCCCAAATGTTCACGCAAAGAAAGAAGGCATAACTTTTATTCTCGCTGTAGTATTGTTGTTGCCGCCGACGCCATGTCGTGAAGGCGCTGTGTGTTTCGTTGTGAAAGCTAAACTACTTTGTTTGGCCTTCCAAAAGAGGACGATATCCGCTTCGTCATGCCTAGAGCTGATCCGTGCTGGTTGCTGAGGAAATACATCAACTTCGCGCTGTGGATCGCCGGATCGGCTTTCACCGTGGACGAAGCGGAGTCCAGCCCGGGGTCGTCACATTGCACAAGCCCGCCGGACGCTCCTTCGTCGAATCCGCTGGCAGCGCCGTTCTCAAGCCCGCCGGCTGTTCCTTACTCAAGCCCGCCGGCCGCCACTCACTCTAGCCGCCGGCCTCCGCTCACTCTAGCCCGGCTGCCGCTCACTCTAGCCCGCCGTGTGTGACGCTGCGTGTTTCGTTGTGAAAGCGAAACTACTTTGTTTGGCCTATACTAACCTCGTTAAACTCGGGGTTTAGAGTCTTCTTCTTCACTGAGGTTTTGTATTTGGACTTTTTCCCCATGTCAGGCTGCAAAACACTGATAAAGAGAAAGAGAAAGAGAAATAGCCAGAAATTAATCATTGCTCTGCAGTGAGAATTTTATAACTTCTCAAACATCAAAGCAAATCATTAGCCCGGTTTGTTTCAAGCTCACAAAACATCCATGACACAATCAAGGCATGGATTGACACAATCAAGGCAGAAAAAAAGCACACCCTTGTAAGCTCATTTTAGAGCATGACGAATTCTAGAGAGAGAATAGAGAGAAAGAGACCTTGTATAGTGAGGTGGCGATGATGGTGTTGTTCTGGGTGATTCATTCAATCTATTACAGACTGAGAGATGATAATCTCTAATTGAGGATGGATGGAATGAATGGATTGAGAGGGTGTTGGAGGACAGATGATGCATCCACAAGATCTGTGGCTCATGGAGTCATCAGTGGATAACCAATCAGGACTCATCATTTATTATTCATGAGAGATATCAGCCTACACAACATGTTACAAGGAGAGAGATGGAGAGAGATGTGTGATGTGAAAAAAAAAAAAAACCCGCATGGGGATATGATGCAAGAGACATATTGCCATCTACATGGATCCATGACGAGTTATGAAACCTGCTTCCCGTACCCGAAGCAGTTACATAACACATAGAGGCTGAACAACATTAAATTGACTATGACTGAATCGTGCCGGTGTATATTTGCACGACATCTGTGTTGTTAGAGGCTGATTAAGTAAAAGAATTAAACTAATCAAGTAACTGCAATTCAGAAACATAAATTAGCTTTTTAAAATGACGAAAGCACACATGACTAGACTGTACGTCTGGATATATGCTGTTTTTGGTGCTTTTCTCTGTCATTTGATGAATATCTGCTGCTATGATCAAAAGAAAATTATCAGAGCATATAATACAAACACAAAAATCTCTCAAATAAAATGAATTTAAATAATGCAACGTTAACTGGCAAATAGCACTGCATTCTGTGAATAATATACATAAAAAATATAACCATATATTATATAAAATATATAATAATAATATATAATAAATTACATAAAACCAGCTGTTTTAATATATTCCCAAATTTTATGAGTGACCCATTTGTTGAATTTTGAACTCAATTAATTCAATTTCAGTCAATTGAAGTCATCCAATTGACTGAAACATTCAAAAACACCAATTCATTCATAAACAAAATTAGTTCAATTAAAAAGTTCTATTTATAGATAAATTCCCCCGAACATGTTTAATATGCAATCTTTGATCATGCTCTAAATTTGAAATATATGCAGCCAAAGAAAAGTTATGGGAAACAAATGAGTTCACTCCAAGTCCCTACAGCGTCTTTTTGAGATGTTGCGTATGCGCAGTCACAACAAAATTAACAAATCAGTCTCTGAGACAACTTGTTTTTCCAAAGACATATCAGATATTCACATAAAAGAACAAATCATTCATGAAAGACTGTACTACACAACTGCGCTGAACACACAGTTCTGTGACTATTGTGTCTTAAATTAGTTTCTTATAAGTTTATTTATTGAACTGGTGTATAAAAGCAATAACACACTTGCAATCACGCTGTCAGTTTCCATTAAATGTCAAATGGATAATATTGACGGATTATCATTTAACAGCACAGCGTGTGTTTGTGCAAAAAAAAAAAAGATTTACCACTGGATAATAACCACTGGACTAATGACACACTATTGAAACTAATAATAGATGCTTGAGTGGTGATTCAATATAAAATTAGCCAATCTTTAGATAATAATTGACTGATTTGCTGGTACATGTCAGGATATTAATCAGAATATTAATGATGTTTTATTTTTGTGTGACAAGCTTTATATCACTGACAGGATGATTTTGCATTTCTAATGGCTTTTTACTGTCCTGTAAAAAGTGTTGGATATTAATTGGACGTCATTTAAATTTACAACATTTTTGGATGGGTTCCCCTACCCCAGGCCCAATGAATAGACAGGTGTGGGACATGGGACATGTTCCAGCTGTTTCCTTCATGTCTTCATGGAAAGTTGTGACAAAGACATCAACGGTTTGTCAGACCTTGAAAGGCGGATAAACTTGATTTAAATGGCAAAACTGACTGATGCTAAGCATGCTAATATTAGATGCTATTACAAAAAGCATGAGGCACATAATGTCCTTCTCAAGAAGAGCTGCAGGAAATTTCATTCTTGATACCACAGGGTTCACTTCAGATCTAACCCTAAGGAGACAACTGTCGTCATCTGGGTAATTAAAAGAATAACTGTCGTCCTGGAATAGCCTGTCTACAATGACAACCGTCAGTCCTGAATGAAAGAAGAAATTTGGCATGGACAGAATTTTTCTTCTTCTTGTCTTTTCTTCAGTCTTGAGTATTGGAAATCATTGTGTAGGAAATTTCATTCTTGATACCACAGGGTTCACTTCAGATCTAACCCTAAGGAGACAACTGTCATCATCTGGGTAATTAAAAGAATAACTGTCGTCCTGGAATAGCCTATCTACAATGACAACCGTCAGTCCTGAATGAAAGAAGAAATTTGGCATGGACAGAATTTTTTTCTTCTTGTCTTTTCTTCAGTCTTGAGTATTGGAAATCATTGTGTAGCGAGGGCAAATTCAGATGAATAAGAATGACATTTTCAATATGTTGACTCCCAGTCTATTGGGCCCTATTCTTACAGAGCAAGTTCAGTTCATAAGAGGAATGGTAAAACAAGAAAAAAAAAATAATTTTACATAATATTTACATATATTAAAGCTGAAGTGTGTAATTTGTAATTAGTGCAAGCAGCATAAAATTAGTGTGTAATTATCATTCCTGTAGCTCAAACAGTAGCAAAGCTGAAGGTCATGGGTTTGATTCCAAGGGTGAATGCATGAACTTATAAGAAGTACACCATGAAAGCAATGCTTTCTGCCAAATGTAAAAGTAATTTCTGTGCCACTAGTGCCATCAAATAAAAAAATGTGTATAAGTGTGCCTACATCCCTTCTATATTATGCAGAATTCATCAGATGAATATTATGTCCAAATACACAGTATTCATAAAATACTAGCTAAAAAAGTCATGAATAGCCTACTGCTACCACCCAGAGTCACAAGTATCCAATAGACACTTTACTATCCAATGAGGCCACGAGAGAAATGTAGTGTGTGCTGTAGGATGTAGTACGTCCGGATTGAATTACTACACACAGTGGCGTTACTTTACTTTGAAAAGTGGTGGGGACACCGCGCAACTCGTTTTGCTAGTTTTTATTTAATAACCTAATTTACTTGGGGACTGGGTTTAGAGTTGGACAGACTTAATTTTTGCTTTTCAAAAATACATCGATGTACCAGGGGCGGCGCCAGAGAATTTTGAGCGCAGGTGCTGAGGGGGTGCTAGATCATTGACAGAGGGAGCTGGGCAATTCAGGGCTCCAGACTCATTCTTCCCACAAATACAGTAAAAACAGTAATATAAAGTAACTTTTCTATTTTAATATATTTTAAAATGTTATTTATTCCTGTGATAGCAAGTTGAATTTTCAGCATAATTCTTGAGTGTCACATGATCCTTTACAAATCATACTGATATGCTGATTTGCTGCTCAAGAAACATTTCTTCTTATTATCAATGTTGAAAATAGGTGTGCTGCTTGATATTTTTATGGAAACCATGATATCTTTTCAGGATGTTTTGATGAATATGTTCAAAAGAACAGCATTTATCTGAAAACATTTTTGTCTCAGTTTTGATCAATTTAGTGCATCTTTGCTGAATAAAAAGATTAATATATTTTCAAAAAAATTAACTTAAATTTAAAAAAATCTTACTGACCAAACTTTTGAACAGTACTGTACTTCATTAATGTTTGTTCAACAAATGAAGTAAATATTGCAACCATTTTGGGTGCCATAAAAGTTTTCCTAAATACTCCTTCCATCTTCAATTAATAAGTCGAAATGACAGTCCTGTCTCTAACTCACACCACTGCTGGAGCCAATGTTGCTGTGTTAGGAAGCTCAAATCACTGAAACAAACAGAGAAATGTTCTGAAAGCACCACAGAGTTCCAATGTTGACATGTTTCCTGGAAATCAACCTGCTAGTTGACTCTGCACTGAGATAGGAGAAAGTATTTTAACATCAAGAAAATTACACACTTCAGCTGTAATGTGCACCTGCATCCATGTATCCATGAATTAGTCACTAATTACATTTTGACTTAATCGTTTCTGCAATTAGTGAAAAACGCACATTCAAGAAAGTCGGTGCACGATGCCAAGCGTCTGAATAAACATTCGAATGCGAGCCTAAATGTCTCGCCGTTGCAACAAGTTCAGATGAAAGCGGAACTATTGAAATTGTGTCCCGTGTAATGACATTAATTAGAGCATGTGCAATAATATCTGCATTCCCTTGTCTGTTCTAATTATGTGGTGATGCCGAGGGCCAGATGAAAATAGAGCTGAACTCTACGGGGTCTCATTCATAATCATTACATACACACACAATCTGAAAAGTGGGGGCATATCTAAATCTCATCAGCCTCTCTAAATACACATTAGAAATATCATTAGTTTTAAATGCCTCGTTGCCACAGATACACTCATGCGAGAAAGTACATGAAAGCATAAAACTAAACTTTCCAGACACAGCATTGTTGTGACAGATATGATATGAATGTAGAAAAATGCGTACGTTTGTCAAAGAAGGCTTTTCTTCTCTGCTGTTGTTCATGTCTTCACTCCTCAGGAAGTTTACTTTCTGTCAGCGGCTCAGCGCAACTGTGCCAGGCGTACTTGAGTCATGAATATTAATTATTTTGTGATGTTCACCCTAACTGATTTGCTAAAAAGCAGACATTTAATGCTAGCCTCAGCTGGATTACCGTTTACCATGTGTGTGTTTGTTCACTATAAAAGCATCTGATTGACAGAGGCTTCTGCAACATTAGATCAGAATTGACCTGATTTTACTTTCTTAATACACATTCCTGTTCTTATTATTTTTGTGCATGTTATTCGAAAGAAAATGAGCATCTTTAAATGCTTCTGAAAACATCTTTCCATTTTGGCTCATTTTTAAGCCCCCTTAGCTGTTATAAATTCACTGTAAACCACGGCTTCACGGGGCTTATTGCTTTTATAAAACGGTTA
>NW_015552571.1:533159-561551 GCF_001515605.1 Sinocyclocheilus anshuiensis
AAAAAAAAAAATGCTTTTACTTGTTTTATTTTGTTTAATGTTTGAGGAGCTGCAGCGTACGTACAGTAGACATCTATTAGAGAAAAAAAAGGAGGAGGATATTAAAAACAAAGTTTATCCGTTTTTACCGAGGCGATTTAAGGTAAGTTGTAAACACCACATCTGCGCTTGTGTGTACATCTGCCGGCGCCGGCATTTTTCGAATTAACAACGGTTGTTTACGGCGACGCAAAGAATTGTGGGTTATCTGTAGCAGCGAAGGATACACCTCATGCATCCTCCGAATTCCTGTGAAAGAAGGTCGCATTCGAAGGTCGCATTCGGAGTGTCCTACTTGCTTTTCTGAAATGAGACAGCCTCGATGATGTATGCTGCCTTCGAATGCGACCTCCGGAGGGCGCAGCCTTCTAAATGAGACACAGCTAATGTAGTTCCTCAGAAACGGTTGTGGTTCCAACAAAGTGGTTGCTGAGCAACAGACAGAAGTAAACGAAGGTGTATGTTTGTAGTGTAATTTACAACAGCTTCGAACTGTATCTCAATGATCTCAACCAATCAGAATCAAGAACCGGAACTATCCGGTTTATAATGGTTTGCAAATGTGTCCCATCAACTTTTAAGTCATTAATTTAGCCTTTTTATCTTTGCAGCCCAAGAAAATAAACCTCTTTAAAGCATAACAATTATCAGATAATCTAAATTTCGAAATTTGCAAAAGTGTTTGCCTCTGCATGCACATAATCTCCGCTGGAGATAATAATTAATCACTGATTGCTCTAAAAATAACTTTATTGAACGGAAAGGCTACAAATTATTTGCTTGGTTAATTACATTCGAGATGTTTCGAACACAGCTGATGTGTCGATTCCTTTCCTGAATTTCTCTGAAAATGCCTGTAGCCTTGCCTTAGCACATTGATTAAATAGATTTCCTTCTAGCAACCTGGATATGGTGATTACATTCACATACAGGAGAGAAGAGATAGAGAATTGTGGGTAAGCTTCCCTGCCTAAGCTTCTTCGGTTAAAACCAGACACTGTGTGTTGACCGAGAAAAACATCTCGGGGAAAAAAAAACATGTGAAAGTCACTAGCTGCCCCTCTCTAAATCTAGAGATTTAGTTTCTCTTTCCCCCTATGGAATGACTACAGTATTGATTGGCCCCCAGTTTCCCTCAACAGTTAATCCCTACTTGTGTCCAGTTTCGTGTTCCCTCTATTACAGACTAAGCCAGTCCAGCACTCAACAATAACGATGGTCTGCTGACCCGGGGCCAATGTGAGAGAGTTAGTAGCTGACCGACACAGATGGAATTTTGACAAAATTAAGAGAAATACTTGACTGAGAAGCATCTGTTAGAATGGGTTAAAATGACAAACCAATTAATATGCCATCATTTTCAAACAAATAAATTTAAAATTATTAACGTGGTTTAGTGGTCAAATTTCTAGATATTATTTCAAGCTGAAATATTATTTTTTATATTTTTTTGGAATGATAATTGCTTTTAATAAAGAAAAATAATTACAAATATAAATAAAAAATAAAAATCAGCCACAAAAAAATAGAAACAAAATCATATAAACAATGTCATGGAGGGAATCCATAGAATTATAGCTGTATAATTTCTAGATATTATGCCAATTGTTTTCAGTTGTTGTTAAAAATAGAAAAAAAAAACATAAAATAGAAATACATAAAAATAAAAAAATGAAAATGGATAGGACAGGATTTAAAAAAAAAAAAGAAAAAAAAAAGGATTTTTGCTCTTTGTTGAGCCTTACCATTTAGCCCTCTTTCAAAATGTATATATAAATTTATATTTAAATGTAAATTATTTACATTAGCTAATTGGTGACACTGAAAGCACTTGGTTTTTACATTATTGGTGTATTCCAATTATGTCGCTTCATTTTATTTGTTAGAATCCATTAAATTATTACAATTAAAGCCTTTATTGCTATTAAAAAGACAAGAGTGACTGATGAAGAAAATCCAGTCTAATAAAATGAGTTTGCTGCTTCAATAAATTCCAGCTAAATCCAGCCATAACTGGAATCAACCTCAGCGGACAAAAAGCCAAATAACATCTGGTCCAGCGGTCACAATGCACAAACAATCCCAGCATCCAAACAAGCCATGCTGTCATACGTGTCACGAGAGATGGAGTCAAAATTTCCACCTTATCCTAAACTATATTGACAAGTCTAGTCCTAAACAAGCGCTAAAGCAGCTGTCACACACACATGCACACGCACACTTCCAGCAGTCTATCCCGCTGTATAAAAGCAGTCCACTCTCTAACAATAGATTTCCACTGCTCCAGTGAGCCCATCAGTGCCTGTAACTGGCACGATAAACAAGGAAATCCTATCTCCTCGGAGCAGATAGCGGAAAAAAACTCCTCTGCATCACACAACACATCAAAATACATTCACGATAAGAATGAACAGGACCCCATCAACAGAGAGAGTGGTCCAAGATTTATGCATGCTTTATCAGACTTGAGCGGAGAGAGAGAGAGAGAAAGAGCGAGGAATGGATAGTGTCGAGAAGAAGAGGTATGGCAAATGATAAAAGAACATGTGATGGGAAACCGAGGGCGGGAAGCCGAAGCTGAGAAAGCAGCGACCGAGTTTTTTCTGATTTTCCGCTTGCCTCTTGACTCTCTGCATCCATCTCTATGCCCCATTAATTCTCTATGCCTCTAAATAAAATCTCCTCATGTCTTATTGTGTGGGTGGACTTTGAATTACTCTTCGCAAGAACCCACAGGGGGATAAATTATGATCAACCGGAGGTACAGAGAGAATAAATCACCTTGAAATGAAATCCATGATGCTAACTAGGAGGAGGGCAAAGCCAATGAATTGAGTCATATCGCAATAACATGTACTTGCGTTCGCATGATGCGGTGCTATGCAATGATTCAAGGGAGGACAAACAAAATTATGCATGTTAAAACTTGTTTTTTTTATCGTAATAAATGTGAAAATTAAATAAAAGCTGTGAAAATGATAATCATGCCCACCATTGACTCACTACAGGAGCCCTGGGGATTGTACTCGTCTTCTAACATGCTTTAACTTTATTTGAACAACATCAGTGCTTTGAGGTACTGATTACAACATTAGATCCACTCGTGTGGGGTTGTAGGCTCCAATCATCACACAAAACCCATGGATCTCATCTCAAACTTCTGAAAAAACTACAAAACAAACAAAAAAACAGTCTGTTCGATGACTATTTAATGCATATTGCATGGTTTATTCTGACTGCTTGGCTTTTTATGCTTTTGCAGTGCCAAAAACTCTGACTTGGCATGAATAGGTGTTTGGACTAAAAGCTTCCACTTTATTTTTGGCTTGGAGGATACTGGACATGTGACCCCACCCACCTCTTTATCAATTCCTGTAACTTTGCCATTGTCCACTCTTAAAAAAAATGCACCAAAGACTCACATTTTGACAAAAGGGTCTGAGTATCCATTCGAATCCATGGCGGCCAGGTGGGCACAGCGAATAATTCCCACAGTCAGAGAACTTTTCTCTGTGACGTACAGCAGAGAGACCAGGATACGGCCACGCTAGAGAAACAGAGAAAGACAGACAGGCTTGGTTCCACTGATCAATATTCAGACCATCAATAATACATTAAACAATATATGTCAGTAGGGTACAACCAGGCTAAACATCCCCTTAGGAACAACATGACTGTTTTTGTAGTTCTCAATAAAATTATTATTTTTATTGTATACAAATGGAATAGCAAAATTTGCATTAAAAATAATGTAAAAAATGTAAATAATATATATATTCTTACTGTATTTTGGTCAAATAAATACAACCAGTATTGAGCATAAGAGTCTTTTGAAAGGTGTGAGTATATACTTGAAACTCCTTAAGCAAAGGATGTTTTTGCTGTTCATTTAATATATTTCAGAATTTCATAACCTGTTAGCTAAAATTAAAGAAATACTTTTAGTTAGAGAACACCATATACAATATAGTACAGGCAAAAATTATAAGACTTGTCTCAAAACTTTCACTTTAATTTTAGAGATTCTCATTAGTGACATCCCAAAAAAGTTATTTTATTATTACCGGTATAAAAATGTTTTTTAAATTTTTTTTATTATTATAAAAACTTATTTTAAATATAATTACCTTATAATCAGCTACTGAATATGATAACCTTATGGACCAGGACAGTTTATCAGTCCAAAGTGGAAAAACAAGTGTTCAGAAAAGTGCTTTTTTTGTTAATTGGTGTATTGAGATAACAAAAATTAGGTCCTTTCATCCTGGGGGCTTTGTCCTCGTTGTGCCCTCAACGTGAGTATTCTACAATCTGGGCAGTTTCAGTGTAAATAGGGAGTTTGCAGAGGTCTCAAGTATAGGATGGAAAGTATAGGATCTTTACCTCCTCTTCTACAACAGAAGCCCCAGGATCCACTGCCTGGCTGTTACCCTCCCGGGTCTGTAAAACCATAGAAAGGTTATTAATAATACAGCAAATACCCAAACACTAAATTATGCATAGTACAAATTCCAATGGACGTAACCTCACAACAGCCACAATGACTCACTCACACACACACACCTGTGCAATTCTCTCGAGGCCCATGTTGTATTTCTTGCTCTCTCCCTCCTTGAGTTTCTTGAGGGCCACCCTGACTTCACCTATGAACTCATTCCGTCCTAAACGATCCATATCACACACACACAGCCTGCAAGAGAGAGAGAAAGATGGCACTCAAAATTCTTCAGCTCAACTCTCAAGACAGAACATGTTAAGCGTGTTGCACGCACAGCCAAAGAGAGAATACGTCAAGAGAGGCTGAGGCTCTGAGCTGAGAAGTAGGTGGTATTGACTAGAGGCTGGTCATAATATCGCTTTTGACCATTTAATTTGTGCTGATAAAAGCTTTTGCAACCATCAGATATCGAGAAATATTTACACTTATTTTAATATTTTCCTGTTCAACAGGACATCTGTGAGCACCCGAATATTACTAAAATCAGATTGGTGACAAAATTAATTCAGATAAAATGACTTCTGTATTTAAATTGAGCCAATCTGCAAGACTAGATTGCTGTATAAAAATAGCCACACTATTAATTTTAAAACGTTTCATGCATCGCTATTCGGTGGCAGAGCTATTTAATCTACAGCTTCACAAAATAAAACAAATGACACTGTATCTGAGTTGAGCGTTTGCAATCCGGAATAATCATAATTCAGAAGACATGGTTTCAAATTTAAAAGACATGGTTATGGCAAAAAACACCAACAACTATAAAAAGAGTTAACATCTTTTGTAATGTCTTTTTGGATGCACATGTAAAAACAAAAACAGTGCTGACAGTTCAGCCTTATTCTTATATGAGAGTCTCTTTGATTCATTTGAATTGACACTTCTGAGCCAGTTCTTTTAATAAATGAATCAACTTTAATGAGTCACAGGTCTCCACAACTGAAGAGTCATTTTTTGAATCATTCAAAAGAACAAATAATTGATCTATTTTATCTAATTTTATTTAGTCTATTTCAGGGGTGGGGAACGTTGATCCTGGAGGGCCACTCTCCTGCAGAGTTTAGTTCCAACCCTGAAAAACCCTAGAAAAAAAAAACCTAAATGCATCCCGAAGACCTTGATTAGCTGGTTCAGGTGTTTTTGATTAGGGTTGGAGCTAAACTCTGCAGGGACACCGGCCCTCCAGGATCAACGTTCCCCACCCCTGGTCTATTTGATTCATTTATTCATCAGATACTGGGAACAATTAACACTTATGTTAGTTTTTTGCACAGTTTACATTATCCTGTTCAACAGCACCTTTATGCGAACCTGAATATTACTAAAATCACAAATATCAGTGACAAAATTAATTCAGGTTAAAATTACTTCTGAAATTAAACTGAGCCAATCTGAAAATCTAGATTACTGTATAAAAAGTGTCACACTATTAATTTTGAAGCATTTCATGCATCACTATTTGGTGGCAGAGCTACTACATTTAAAGCATCATGACAAAATAAATGATACTGTATGTGAGTTGATGATTTACAATCTAAATAAATGATAATGATTTAAAAGTAATGGTTCATGAAAATAATAAATCTCTTGTCTTGTCTTGCTGGATGCACATGTAAAAACAAATAAACAGTGCAGCCACTGAAGTCTGATTCATGTATGAGTCTATTTGATTCATTACATTTGACTACTGTATTGACACTTTTGAGCCAGTTCTTTTAATAAATGAGTCAACTTTAATGAGTCAAAAGACTACAACTGCAAAGTAATTTTTTTAATCATTCAAACGAATCATTCACTGAATATGCCAGAATGCTTACTGAATTAACATCTGACTCACTGAGCCGCATCATAAATTTAATTCACGTCTGACTTGAAACGAACCTCTTTCACAGTGTTTGTGTCCTTAATCCTCTATGGATGACATTATGAAATATGATGAGAGACTTAAATCAGCATAATTACTTACTGGTTGCTCAATTGCCTAAAGGTAAAGTAACAAACTGCAAGTTCAATTTCAGTTTTTTTATAATAATATTTATATTTTAATATATTATAAATGAATACAAATTAAAATTTGCTATTATAAATATGCCATATTATTTTTTCATCAATATATCAATTTTTAAAAACGATGGGTTAATTTGCTTTCCCCCCAACTTAGTTATTGGAACCTGCAAAACCTTTTATCGGTCAATCTCTAGTATTGACTCTGAGAAAGAGGGTGATTAAGGGAACAAAACAACAATAGCAACCAGAATGAGAAAAGAGGAATTTAAGCAAAGTGCCCAATGTAAGAAAAGACAGATGTTTTTTACGTCAGTGACAGAGATGTAACGGAAAAAGAAAACTGAGTAAAGAATATACTGTGAAGCAGAAAAACCAGGATGAGGAGACAAATACCAAAATTGAGGAGAGAAAGAGCTGAAGTGTTAATGTGGGTGTCAAAGAGCGAGAGCGCGAGAGGCTGCACGCAAGCAGATGACACTGACATCATGATCTTGTTGGCTTCTCACTTCCGTCTAGGGCTCGATTAGTCATTCCTTCCAGGCAGGTATGTACACATGCTACCATAAACATATGCACACACACTCGTGTGGAGGTGGATAACAGGTGCTCTCTACTTCCTGTAACCTGTCCTGGGAACCGTTCTTCCTGAAGCTGCTATTTATTACTCGTGGGGTTGAGCTTTCCTTGTTAATGTCAGTCACAGTGATTATGTTGAGAGTTTGCATGCATATGGAAGTCACCAGCATGCAGGACATCCGAAAGACAGGTACTTTTCAGTGTTTATTCAGTACTGAACTGTGAGTCAGATGAGTCATGGGCAGGCCCACGCAGTATTTCACGAAAAAAGCTCCACAGGTTTCTGAAGAATTTGACTGCTTGATATTTTGAGTTTTTCACGTTTATTACAGTTTTTCTCAGTCGCTTTGGTGCATTTCTCACATCACTATTTACATTTGCACAACAGTTAGTTCAACCTCCACAACATAGAAATGCACCAAAGCGACTGAGAAAAACTGTAAGTGATCATATGCTAATTCAATGAATGATTTCAGCTACCATTAAGAATGCAGTACACTCTACTTCATTTAACACATATTACAATCTAAAACTGCTCCAAACAATGATAGAACAATGAATGGATGGATGGATGAATAGATGCATGGATGGATGGATAGCTAGAATGATAGAAAGATGGAAAGATTGACCAATAGGACGATGGATGGACCGATAGAATGATGGATAGATTGACCAATCGAACGGTGGAGGGATGGACGGATAGTGAGAATGATGGATAGATTGACCAATAGAATTATGGATGAATGAATGGATAGATGGACAGATTGACCAATATAATGATGGATGGATGGATGAATGGTTGGATAGCTAGAATGATAGAATGATGGATAGATTGACCAATAGAATGATGGATGGACAGATGGATGGATGGATGGATGGATGGATGGATGGATAGCTAGAATGACAGAATGATGGTTAGACTGACTGATAGAATAATGGATGGATGGATGGATGGACAGACAGACAGATAGCTAGAATGATGGATGGATAGTTAGAATGACAGAATGATGAATAGATTGACTGATAGAATAATGGAAGGACAGATGGACAGATAGCTAGAATGATGGATAGATTGACCGATAGAATGATGAATGGATGGATTGATAGAACGATGGATGGATAGATAGCTAGAATGGTAGAATGATGGATAGATTGACCGATAGAATGATGGATGGATGGATAGATTGACTGATAGAATGATGAATGGATGGATGGATGGATTGATAGAACGATGGATGGATAGATAGCTAGAATGACAGAATGATGGATAGATTGACTGATAGAATGATGGATGGATGGATAGATTGACCGATAGAATGATGAATGGATGGATGGATGGATAGATAGCTAGAATGACAGAATGATGGATAGATTGACCGATAGAATGATGAATGGATGGATGGATGGATTGATAGAACGATGGATGGATAGATAGCTAGAATGACAGAATGATGGATAGATTGACTGATAGAATGATGGATGGATGGATAGATTGACCGATAGAATGATGAATGGATGGATGGATGGATAGATAGCTAGAATGACAGAATGATGGATAGATTGACCGATAGAATGATGAATGGATGGATGGATGGATTGATAGAACGATGGATGGATAGATAGCTAGAATGACAGAATGATGGATAGATTGACTGATAGAATGATGGATGGATGGATAGATTGACCGATAGAATGATGAATGGATGGATGGATGGATAGATAGCTAGAATGACAGAATGATGGATAGATTGACCGATAGAATGATGAATGGATGGATGGATGGATTGATAGAACGATGGATGGATAGATAGCTAGAATGACAGAATGATGGATAGATTGACTGATAGAATGATGGATGGATGGATAGATTGACCGATAGAATGATGAATGGATGGATGGATGGATAGATAGCTAGAATGACAGAATGATGGATAGATTGACCGATAGAATGATGAATGGATGGATAGATTGACTGATAGAATGATGAATGGATGGATGGATGGATTGATAGAACGATGGATGGATAGATAGCTAGAATGACAGAATGATGGATAGATTGACTGATAGAATGATGGATGGATGGATAGATTGACCGATAGAATGATGAATGGATGGATAGATTGACTGATAGAATGATGAATGGATGGATGGATGGATTGATAGAACGATGGATGGATAGATAGCTAGAATGACAGAATGATGGATAGATTGACTGATAGAATGATGGATGGATGGATAGATTGACCGATAGAATGATGAATGGATGGATAGATTGACTGATAGAATGATGAATGGATGGATGGATGGATTGATAGAACGATGGATGGATAGATAGCTAGAATGACAGAATGATGGATAGATTGACTGATAGAATGATGGATGGATGGATGGATGAACAGATGGACAGATAGCTAGAATGATGGATAGACTGACCGATAAAATGATGGATGGATGGATTGATAGACAGCTAGAATGATAGAATGATGAATAGCTAGAATGATGGATAGACTGATGAATGGATGGATAAAAGGATAAACAGAATCAGAAAATGTATCTAATTTTTTTTGCTCACTTGGATAAATCTAATTACTCCACCCCTAATTGTCGAAAATGTTAAAAAGTTGTCAAAAATCCCTCTCCACAACTGTATATTAAACATCAAACTTCTGATTGGCGGTAATCGCTGCATCATACATTTTCACTCTAGTGAGGGTAGAAAAATGACGCTGTAAAGTGTCATGTCTGGTTAGGGCAAAGAGTCAGGGTGTTTTTAAAATCTGGCAAAGATTTGTCAGCTAGGCTCCTAAAAGACTACTCAACTCACACTGCCTACTAATAAACAATGAACACACATACTGTACGCTTACTACGATGGCGACTCCAGTAATAGCATAGGATGCTTTACTATAATGGCACAATAGCACTATTGATAACGCAGTCATTCTCCAGAAAATGTTCCCTGCCAATAGCCTGCCAGCAGCACTCATTGTTCTCATGTGGCAAATGACATTCACATGACAAAAGACAAGCTGATGATAGAAAAGCAGTATATTGACAAAGGGCCATATGGGAGGAAATATAGTAAATATGGAACTACTATTTGCTCTGCATAACACCTCCAAAATCTTGCATAAAATATGAATTCCTCTCGCTTCACCCTTTACTGAACAACTGCAGCCGGATTTGAGATCGGCCAGCTGTCACAGCCCAGACACAGTCACCGTGACAAGGAGCTGACGCTGCCCGTGGTGACACTCCATCTATGCCCTGGGCTCCGACAACCTGCTCTTCGGGATGATGGTCACAGAGCGTAACAGAGCAGAAAGAATCATCGAATCAAACTCATCCTTTGGGATTCCAAAGTGGCAAGAATCCATGTTCACCACAAGAAACAGATCGGCACGTGCCACTTTTGGCACAATGTATGCACCTAATTGTTTCTGTTAAAAAAATTCACAATTTCTACAAATATCTCAGCATACTGCAGAAGCAAAAATCTCTGGATTGAAGCACTGAGGTAAATCTGGGTTGAGTTAAAAAACCTTTCAGCATGAAACTCGAATTTTTCACGGTCTCAACCAAAAAGTGGAACAAGTAAAGCAAGCGGCTTCGCTCTCTCTTTATCTCTGCCTCTCTCTCATCCCACGAGAGCTCCTGCTAGGTTTGTTTCCTGGCTGTGGATCACAAGGGTTTCTATTACATTTCTAGAGAAATTGGCCCTATCTCGTTCTGTCCTCTGAGTTTTATTGCTCAAATTGTAGCGTACCTCTACACAGAAGGTTAGACCCAAGTGTGGGTGTTGCACCACAGAGACGTCCTCTACATGCTGTCGAAGACACACACGCATACACACAATGTGCTCCGAGTGACACTATGCTTCTGCAGAGTTTTCTTGACCTCAAAGTAATGAAATTCACACATGTAGTTCACACATGATATCATCATTAATAAGTCGGACGGAGACACTCATGGGATTTTACAGAGAACCATATGTTCAAAGGTGAATTGGAAGTGCAAGTAGAGCCAAAAATACTTGAAGCTGGTGAGGATCATGGGAAACATAGGTAGTACAGTACCTGAGGGTTTTGGTGGTCATGTCAGCAGCCGTGATGCCGTGATAGATGAGTGTTTCGTTCCACACTGGATTCAGCGTGTTCTTTAAAGTCTTAGTCCGCAATTTATTTGCCTGAAAAAGAGAGGAAGAGTGTACTGAGACTGATAACGAATTTAATTTATACACACACTGGGTCAAGACAAAGCTGCTCGTGCACAATTTTTGCTGGCTTTGCAACAGCTGTGCACGCACATAAATTTGTTCTTACCATCAGTCTAATGTTGATGAACCCGGATGAATGTAAATGAGGGAGCACATGCTTCAGTTAGTCATTAGCATAAGACACGCCCAAACCATCTCCATATAAGGGCTTCCACAAAACCTTTCCTATCTTTCTTCACTCTCTGAAAATGCTCTCTAAAGATCCCTCTCACCTGAGCACATACAGCAATATTTTCTGCGTTTTCTTGCAAAATCTATCTAAGACTGAGCTGTATTTGACATCATTTTTATTACTCTGAAAGTAACACCTGAAGTAAGATTTATTGTGGGGTAGCTAGTGAATTTGTATTATTAATTTTATTATCTATATATACTGGTTTAGGCAGTAGGTTTACTATATATATATATATATATATATATATATATGCATATATAATTATTACATATATATAATAAGATAAAATAAAAATATTTAAACATCTACAGATGCATTTACTTGAGACTGGGAAGCAAAGTCTTATTATACACAAAATTGTGCAGGAAAGAAGACTTATTTTCAGAAAATTCAAAAAGACTTATTTTCTTACCCAATTTTAAATATTTAACCTTAAATTAAGAACAATATAAGAACAATAAACTTAATTCAACATACATTCTCTGAAAACAATCATTTATCTGATCTGAATGATGCTTAGACATTTCTACTGGAATGCAAGACTGATTAAAACAATGACTTTTCTTCATTGCAGGTGAGGTTGAAACACTTTCTCAAACATAATTCTATTAAAATGGAACTTTAATTTATCACCATATACCCAGTGTAATGTTTCCACGACTTTCACGCAATGTCATCATAGAACAGCACCATGAGCTTATTACTAGGACAGTCCCCCCTGGAGCAACATGGGGTTAAGCGCCTCGCTCAAGGGCATAATGGTGATGGTCAAGCAACCCTGCGGTCAACAGCCTGAGCCTTAACCACTACACCGCATCACCCCAGTACATCCTAAATGAAGAAACTGAGCTCTAAACTCACCACTAAACTAGAAGCTCAATCATCCCCAAAATAAACATTCTTTTTCGTTTCACCACCTAAGAGCATTTGGGGAAATAATTAACACCCCCCAAGCTCAATCTGTGCAGAAATTACCACTGCTGTAAATAGTTTCTGAATTTAAAGAATCTGTTAGAATCAGATGCTGCTCAGATGTGCTACAGTTGTTTGCACTTTGTGCAGTGGGTGTTGATGTAGTGGTTAAGGCTCTGGGCTAGGAACTGGAAGGCTGCTTCAATTCCTACAAAGCGCAACCCATGAGTCATCACCACTGTGCCCTTGAACAAAGCACTTAATCCCAGGTTGCACAAGAAATTCTATGGTGATCTTGTATGAACATCACAGAAATATGTATAAATACTGATTTGCACATAACTGCAGCTTAAATATCAAGGGCCAGATTTATTAAACTGGGCAAATTAGCGCGAGAGCACAATTCCAAAACAGCGCTGATGGGCGTTTACTGACAATGCGCAAATTAAAGAACACAGACGCAACATCTCATTTACATATCGACCAAGCACAGCGCACATTAGCATAGTCACAAATAAGCAGAGCCGATGCTCATCAGGGGTGGGTGATCTACTTACGACACAGACACAAGATAGTTTAAGACATGCTTTTTTTGGACGTTAAATAATGGTGCAAATACCAGTAATTTGACAAGCGCAAACGTTAGTAAATTGTGTTGCGTGATTCATTTTAATACTCTCCTCCCATCAATTTTTTCTGAAAGGGAAACTCCTACAAATGCATATTCAATAAGGTCATGCACAAAAATAACTGTGCCCACGCCTTTTCAGTGCTAACTTTTAACTGCGCATTTTTAATAAATCCTGACAGTACTATTTTAACGACAAAAGACAATTTTCGCTGTCGCAAGTTGTTAGTAAATCTGGCCCCATATATGTTCTGATTGACTGTGATATTGCACCGCATTTTTGTCTTTATTGTTGACTAGCGTTGTTAAAACTACCGACTTCGGTACTGCAATTTTTAAAACGTCCATTTCCCGCTAACATTTGAGCTCTGTTGAGCGGATTCTTAAACACCGCTGATTGGCTATAGTGTTCATGCGCTCAACAGATACGTCTGTGATTGGCGTCAATGATCATTGCTTCACGCTTTTCACCATAGGAGCGTTTGAAAGCCGCGTCTATCAGCACGGATCTGTCTATGTGCAGATATATTAGGTATCTGCTGATAGACGCGGTTTTTTAAATTAAGTCAGTACTTTTGACAACACTAACACTTTTTTTCCCCTTGTCTTAAATAATGCAAAAAAAAAAAAACTGTCATACTGGGTAAAAAATATTTACAGCTGCTAAATGTTCTCAGTGCACCCATCACTGACAGGTGTAGTAAAATTTCATTTTAGTCATGACAACTCCCGGGATAAATTGTAAAATCTTTATTAGTGTAAATAGAATGTGCATAGGTTTGGTCTCGGCAGGCTAGATAGCTACGCTGCTGCTGCAGAGCAAGCAGACTTGAGCCTCTGTCACACAGAGTGTTGAGAACGGAAAATTGCCATAGAATTGCTAGGGTGCCTTCTGCGTGAACTCAAGCACGATGCCGGGATGGGGATCTAAAAACACTGCATCAGTTCTGGAATAAGCCCTGTGTGAACAAAAGGCACAACCAAGGGTGTATCGTAGTTATGATGCATGTTATTGTGCAACTCTTTTACTGGGTGTTTTGAAGGCAGATCAATGTTCACGACGAAAAAATATGTGCAAACTGGAATCAAGCAGAGATTGCTGAAGCTGAGATTGTTCGCCAATTTAGTGGAACCTACATGTCACATTGCATGTCACATCGTGATGTCACGTGTCTTTACGGGATCTTGATGGGATGTGTGTGAATGCATGCACAGATTCACTGTCAGTGTGAGTGAACCAAAATCAAACGATCCCAGGACAAATCACAGGACACATTATCCGTTATTTTCCTGAATCTCTGTGTGAAAGAGGATTTGCTTTCCACAATGCTCAGATCATAAAATTAAAAGGAAACATGCTGCTGCTGCTAGAGAGAGGAAGATCCCCAGTAGCAGATCCAGACAGGTGGTGTTGGGGAGGTGGTAGACTAAGATGAGGGCATGCATACATAGCATTCCTTAAATACGTCCTGGTTATATAGGTAAACGTTAATGAGTATGTGAATCCGATTGGCTGGGAACATTGAATTGAATGCAAGTAGAGTTTCATGGCTGAACTATTAATTTTGTTCCATGTGTTTAACCAAAAAATAAATAAATCTGAAATTATATTTAAATATGAAAAGGACGAAGAGAAACTTAGGACACAAGGAGAGAAGAAGAGATAAAAGTATAAACAAACTACATAAATAGTTTGAGGTAGTTGTATCATGCACTTTTGCAGTCCTTGCTCACTTTGTGGCCAAGGTGAGATAAAATGGAGAAAAAAAACACTTTTTAGCTAAATGTAAGACTCAGCTGCAACTCAGCTGGACTCTCCAAATGTAGATAAGTAAAAGTGCCAGTGTTTCAGAACCTATTTTACCTGCAATAAATTACAACAAATAATTTCTGAGAAATTGGATTTCAGATCTATTTGGATCAAAAATCTGAGGGGACACATGCTCCTAGTTTGAATGGGCATGATGCATCTGGGTAGAGATGACAGTGGGAGAGATGAAGAGAGAGAGTCAGTCAGGGAGGACAGGAGAGGAAACATCATTTATCTATTCTCCCTCAGGTGAAAGGCAGACATCTGCTCACCTACTTTGCAGAGGAGAGAGAGAGGACGAGAGGCTTTCCCCAGCTCACCTCCTCTCTCTCACACACACACAATCATCATTACCCCTTCTGTTTCTTACCCTAAAAAAATCTGCTCACTCCCAATACTCACATACATACACTTGTTTACTTATCTAAATGAGGACTAAATGTGTAAACCTCTATTGTTTTGTGTTTAAACTAATTATAAGACTAACCCAAACTATAACCTTTTGAAAATAATACTTTATGTTTTTCAAGAGCGATGGTTGGGTTGGATGGACGGACAGACAGAAAGATAGATTGACAGACAGATTGAGAGATAGACGGAGGGACGGAAGGCCAGATAGATGACAGACAGACAGACAGACAGACAGACAGACGGAGAGAAAGACTCTCTGTCTGTCTGTCTGTTTGTCAGATAAAAGGACAGATAGACAGACAGATGAAAAGAATGATCTATAGATAGAATGACAGAATGATGGATATATAGAACAACAGACTGACAGACAAATGGACAAACAGATAGATGGATAGATGATAGATAGATAGGCAGATAGATAGATAGATAGATGATTTAAATATATTTTGAATATATTGACAAAACAACAGGGGCTAAGAATTCTGCACTGGTCTTCACACATAATCAATGGTGCTCTTTGGATATTTAGAGGTCAATATCAACTAGAAAGATGAATTACTCTAAGGCACTTGTAGTAACAATAAAATGCCTTTAATTGACTGGGCTAAATAATTAAAATAGTAAAAAAGGTAGATCTACACGTTTTCGGCTTCAAAGCCTTCTTCAGGATACAAATCAAGTGACAAGGAAAGCTCTCCCTTACCAAAAAGTAGTATACTTCAAGTTTATTTTAGTAAGTATACTTAAGTAAAGTTCAAGTATATTTTTAAGTATACTTTATGTAGTAAGTATTCAAATATCAGTGTACTAGTAGTATACTTGTAAGTGTACTATTTCAATACTCCTTGGGACTAAATTGGCCCACTTTCTAGTATATAAAAGTATACTTTTAAGTATACTTTAAGTATAACAGAAGTAAACTTGAAGTACACAATTAGTTTACAACAATATTTTTAGCTTGTACTGCAACTACACTAAAAGTGAACTTATATGAATACTGATAGTTTTCTAATTAAATACTTGTAGTAGCATTTTTAGTACACTTTGAAGTATAGTCTCAGTAAACTACTAGTTTAGTAGTTTTATACTGCAAGTATACTCGTAAGTTTTATTTAAGTGAACTTTACATCATACTTTCTACTACATACTTTAAGTATACCTATTTAGGTATTAATTTGTATATATGTTGTTACATGAATATCTGAACATACAAAACATCAAAAGAACAGGGTATCTGCTTGTAAACAAAAACATTTTATTCTAGCTTCATGCATTCTTTTTTTAAACACTTGAATGTGGATAAGTTTCATAAATAAAAAATAAAGAAATAAACAACATTTTGAACAAAACACTTAAAAAAGACTATGAATGGGATTCAGAATGATAATCAAAACGTAGATAAAGTCGATCAACACCCCAAAGCTTGACAGTCATTATTACCTCTTCATTGGTCGACATTTTATTCCATAATGTTACATAGTTTTGATACTGTTTTATGTCTGATGATCGTGTTAGAATACATGTGGAAGCATCTGTTGTTTCTGTTTCTTCTTCACTTGTGTTTTTTGGAAATTCTGTACAGAAGATGTGTACTAGCGCCCCCTACAGTATAACAATGAAAAAAGAAAAAAGTATAAGTCAAGTATACTTAAATGTCATTTTAAGTATATTTCTGAGAAGTACATAAAGCCCATTTCTGAGAAGTACATACAAAGTAGACTAAAAGTATACTTTCCTATTTTTAGTTTAAAAGAAGTATACTAATAGCACACTTGAATAAACTTCTTTTTCGTAAGGGCTAGCCACTCCCATTGATTACCAACTGTCTTTGATTGCTTATTAATTGTTTAAGAACACTTGTTTGAACAATTGATGTGTATCCCGAAGAAGGCTTTGAAGCCGAAACGCGTAGATCTACCTTTTTAACTATTTTAATGATCTAGCCCAGTCAAAGGCTTTTTATTGTTACTATGAGTGCCTTGGAGTAATACATCTTTCTATAATTTTAATATATTATTATTATTATTACTACCACATTATCTTTTAGTACTTATTGTATTTATATTATATATTTGCTTATTATTTAGTAATTTGTTTTTAGCTTTCTCCACAAAGGTGATTTCATGTCTTACTATCCTTGTGGGCAGAAGCACCATGCCCATGAAGACAATTTTAAAAGCAACTTCCAAAATGTATCTTGAGCAAATTAAGGTGTGCAGTTATTTTAGAAAAATACGGTGTATGTCTAAATCTGGCCAACTCAACTAACCAATTCTGTCTTCATTTATGCACAGCCATTTTGCTTCAAACATGCATGGCTTTTCCCCTGTAGAATAAAATGTCAAAACTGCTCTTTTCTTTATAACGAAAATGCATGACGATCACTGGCTGTCAAGTTCAGCTAAAATTTAGCTTTTGTATACTGAAAAAACAGCAACAACAACATATTAGGTCGGGACTTGAACCCGGGTCCCCTTTCACGCTGCACAAAAACTGTAACACTGAACTCATCTCACACAAAACACTACAGAGCAAGTTGAAAAGTGTTTTTTCCCCCCGTAGTCATGTCATGCCCTGCCTACGGCACAGAGTGAGCCAGAACCACCGCTGGTACCCCCTGAAAAATGGTGCCGCTGCTTGTGGGGACGGTTGCTCTCCTCAATGTAGGCCAAATCTAACCACCCACACACACACAAACACACAGCTCACCATCACACCATTTCTTCCCTAAAATTCTGCTCCCACCCGACTCTCGCACTTCAAATACCCTGACATGCACGCTAAAACTGTAACACTGAACTCATCTCACACAAAACACTACAGAGCAAGTTGAAAAGTGTTTTTTCCCCCCGTAGTCATGTCATGCCCTGCCTACGGCACAGAGTGAGCCAGAACCACCGCTGGTACCCCCTGAAAAATGGTGCCGCTGCTTGTGGGGACGGTTGCTCTCCTCAATGTAGGCCAAATCTAACCACCCACACACACACAAACACACAGCTCACCATCACACCATTTCTTCCCTAAAATTCTGCTCCCACCCGACTCTCGCACTTCAAATACCCTGACATGCACGCTAAACTCCCCAAACTGGGCAATTACCCTGCAACAGCTCATTTAACAAATTAGTGTTAAATCAAAGAAACGCTCTGGCTGTGAAGACCCAAACACAATCTCCCAAACCGCAGCCTCTCTCGCGCTCGCTCTCCTGACAGAGCGAGTCCACGTCATTCATTGCCTGAAGAACATGTTGCTTCTCTGCATATTTCATTTCATCTCTCTCTCTCGCTCTGTTCTACTATCTGCACTGCTGCATTTGAAGCTGGAACCAGCCAAGCTTGGCTATCCTCTCTCTCGCCCCCTGAGGATGCTCGGCAAATGAATAAACACACTTTAATTCCAACAGACATTAGCAAAAAATACATGTAACAATCCATTAAAACAGCACCAACTGAGAAAATAGCTACTGGGACTTGAGATGAATCATTCAAACCACTATTCATTTAATTGACTTTACTGTGGCAGTACCATAGTACAGTGATGGCATCAGATGGTAAGGTCATACTGAGTGTTTAACATACAGTATTCATTTACCATGGCATTTACAATTCAATAAAAAGTAACAAACATTATATTTCTTGGCCATTTACAATGATAGTACCATGATGATTATCTGACAGCATCACATACAAAAATGTACCTTGGTACTACCATTTTTTTTGGAAAATGTACAATGGTAGTACCAGGGCTGTACGTTAACTTTTTTTTCACATAGCACTGGTGCTACAGAGGTTGAAAGTTTTGTAGCACAGGCCAAAAAGTTGTAGCACAAGTAAGTTTTTTCGTAGCATGTGCGACATATATGTCGCACTGTACAGCCCTGAGTACAAATGTATTCCTGGGATTATATAAAAATAATACATATATACATGTACACTACAGTTTAAACATTTGGGAGGATAAGATTTTTTATGTTTTGGAATGAAGTCTCTTTTGCTCACAAAAGATGCATTTATTTGATCAGAAATACAGTAAAAACAGTAATATTGTGAAATATTATTACAATTTAAAAGAACTGTTTTCTATTTTAATATATTTTAAAATGTAATTTATTACTGTGATGCAAAGCTGAATTTTCAGCATCATTACTCCAGTGTTTTTGAGTGTCACATGATCCTTAAGAAATCATTCTAATATGATCTGATGCTCAAGAATCATTTAATATTACACTCAAAACGCTTGTGGTGTTTAGTATTTGTGTGCAAACCATGACAATTTTCAGGATTCTTTAAAAAATAGAAAGTTCAAAAGATTTATTTAGAAATCTTTTGTAACATTCTAAATATCTTTCCTTTCTATTGATAAATTTTATGCATCCTTGCTAAAAGTATTAATTTCTTTCAAATGTAAAAAAAAAACAACAAAAAAAAACCTTTCTTCTTTGGAATAATGTGTACTGGTGAATTATTCACAATAAAACTAGAAAAGTGCATTAAGTTAACTTTATTTTCTTGTTGACTTTAAGCTTCAGTGATGTTGAGTACACTAAAACATGGTACTTTAGACAGTAAAGACTGTAAACCATAAAAGCAAACTTACAATCTGAGTTTGCCCTTCAAGCATTCATCAAAAAATGCTCCTACTTACTCCTACTAGCTTTCCAGCTATTTTCTCTCCAAGTTCCTCACTCATATTGCATCTTTGCCTGCAACAGCATATGGTTTCACCTGTCTCTCTCTCCTCCTGCCAAATTGGTGCTATCGCATTTTCTTCTAAATATTTTATCCTCATCTTCCACTTCTCTCTTCCCCCTTTTCTCTCTCTCCCTTTCCTCCCTCCATCTGGCCCAGGGCAGTGAGATTCCCAGAGCAGCAGCTTGGGAGAGTGTGTGTGACTCAGATATCTCATTCTCCATGCTGTGTGATGATGACACACACACACAAACTCGACCAAGAAGGGCCACTCACGAGCTCTACAATCTCTCCCTCCCTCTCGTTTTTTTCCCCTTCTGCTTCCTGCACTTTTTATGGGATGCTGATGGAGTTCCTGCACGGGAAGTAGTTCGTTAAAGGGATGGTTCAAGCAAAAATTACTCATCGCCACATCGTCCCAAAGCTGTGTGACTTTCTTTAATCTGTGGAACATAAAATAAGTAGTTCTGATGGCGACTAGCTATTGTAGCATTTATTCATATTTTGAAAAGGTTTTATTTTTATATTTCCAGGTGTCATTTTTGTTCAAGCCTTAGTAATTTTATAATGTGCTTTTGTCATTTTATATAGTGGTGGCCAAGAAACAGAACAAACTGACACAGGCTAAATCCAGAAGAACTGTGGCAACGTCTCCAAGATGCTTTAAGAAACCTACCTGCAAAGCTACAGTACTGTTAAAAGTTTTAGGTCTCTTAAAGCATCTTGGAGACGTTGCCACAGTTCTTCTGGATTTAGTCTGTCTCAGTTTGTTCTGTTTCTTCATGTCATTCCAGACAGACTGGATGATGGTGAGATCAGATCTCTGTGTGGAGCACTGGCTGTTGTCAGACAAAAATCTCCCTGGATTATTACAATTAATGGCAAAATTTATGTTTGGAAATGTAAACTGATATTTCCTGCTGACACACTACAGCATACTAGTGTTCTAATAATTTTGGCCACCACTGTATTAGTTTTTTTGTATTTTTACATAGCTCTAATTTAATTTTAGTTTTATAAATGTTTGTATTATTAAATGAATTTCAGTTGTCAATGCAACATTTCTAATTTTCATTTCAATATTTATATTTTATTTGCATTTTTTTAAATTATTGAAAACATTTTATCTTTAGTTAACAACACTGGGTTGAGCTCTTAAATATCATAAAAGTCTTGTGTGCTATATATTTCAATTCTTCATACAGTGCTTTAAGCAAGAAACAGATTAAAATTTAACATGTGACTACTGAAAATATTGCATGGCAGTTTGGTCACTATTCACTTTCATTGTATGGATGGTATGTTGTCTAGGCAATATTTATAATATTTTACAAATTTTGAGGCTTTTACTTTTATATTTTCAGTTTTCATTTTTGATGAAGTAATTTTTAAAACATTTCTAAACAGCTTTATTGATTTTTTTATTTCAGTTTTGAAGTAATTTTAGTACTTTACCTTTAAATGTAAAAAACTAAAATTAGAAAATTATTGTGACAACTAACTGAAATAAATAGATTAAAATTTTAAATTAAATCAAAACAGTATATTTTAATATTATATTTAGATTTTTATTTGTATTTATTTATTTATTTTAACACTTAATACACTTTAGTTTTAGTTAACAACACTGGGACAAGCCCTCTTAAATGTCATAAATTAGAAATATTGCCTTGTTGACAACTACCTAATAAAAAGTTTTTCATCTAATATTTATATTTCATTTCTTTTTTTGTATCTGAATTACTGAAAACCATTTACTTTATAGTTTACACTGGGTGAAGCCCTTTTAAAAAATCATAAAATTAGCCCATATGACTTGTACAGCATATCACAGGCCGTACAATGCTCTCTGTTAGGAACAGATTGAAATATAAAATGTGACTACTGAAAATCTTTCTTAGCAGTCATGGTCGCCATTCACTTCCATTGTACAAACAAAAAAGCTCTTTTCCATAAAAGAAGAAAAAATGTCATACAAGGTCGAGTAAAAGACAAAATGTTTATTTTTAGGTGAACTATTCCTTTAATAGATCGCATATGGATGCATATGAAACCATGAAGCGTGTAAAAGGACAAAAGGAGAGAGAGAGTGTTATAAATGGGTTCTTTTAATGCCAGCACGCCCACGTACGTGCGTGAGAGTATGTGTACGTCTACGTCTGAAGGTGGGCGTATGCATACGCGTCCATCTCCTCCGGTTCGCACACCTTTTAAAAGCCCGGAGGTGTCTGTATAACCCTGGCGGTCGATATTTACCAGGCTGGCGCATGGGAGCGTACGCAAGACGTGACGCTCCTCGCTTTCTCTTTCCCTCTCGTACATATACGCTCCTCCGTTGACGTGAGTCGTGTAACAATCTGTGCTGTTTCCATGACAACCACCTGCTGCTGTCCCCCCTCATCTGTCTCTCTCTTTTTTCCATCCCTCCCTCCCATCCTGCACTCAACGCTGTGTTGGTATTCCAAGGTCAAAGTGGGTCATGTGGCAATAGACAGAGAGATAGCGGCAGAGATTCGGACGAGAGTGCGGGACAGCGGAGAAGAGTAAAAACCACTGGAGAGAAGACAGGACACTCCTGTCTCAGCCTGTCCTGCTTTGAACAGATTGGAGTGCCGTGCATTCGTTACATGTGAAAGAGATCAAATGAAAGGAAATGAAAGAGAGAATAATTCAGTGCTGAAGCGCTCTCTTAATCCACCCGTTTCCACCGCATGTTCTCCACACGAACAGCTTCAGCGCTCATGGGCGGCCCTGCCAGTGATGCATGCTCATATCACGCCTGTGTGTTTTGTGCAACGCACGTGTTGACGTGTGTGTGTGTGCTTGATGGGGAATCACAACTTGTGCTGATGGTGCAGCGAGAGTTGAACCATGCTGTGTGCGTGTGAGAAGGTTGCAGTGACCTTGCTTGCTCCAGGCAGGAGGTGGAGTTTCACATATGGATCCGCCAGTCCATTGGAGTCCATGGCCTTTAGTCCCTGTGGGCACAAACAAACACACAAAAGCATAAAGACTTCATGTCACATAAGATGCACACTCATGTCTGGGGTGAGAGGTTGCTAGATCATATCCTTACAGTGATATGCACACTTTAGGGCACATGGTTGTTTAATTGGACTGTTTAATAATGCAAAACAGTTAAAAAAAAAAAGTTTGTTTATTGCTTGCTCAAGATAAACCATGAAATAAAATGTTGAACTCTATTTTTATTTGGCAAATTACATGCAAGTAAATTTTATGTTTAGTAAATTATATGTTTAAATATATGATGCTACTTGCTTTCGCTAGTCAGTTTTAGTGGCTTATGGGTAGAGAAATTTATAGAGGGCATTTTATTGAACAATATTTTGTAAATGAGTGCAGGATGAGTCATCAATATTAGAAAAGACCCATATATTTATAGCATATGAAATAATTAGCATATTGAAAAAGATTTGTACAATTTGTGAATATATTTAAAATTTTAGAAGTACACTGTCAAAGCTAACAGACCGAAAGCCATAGAACATTTTGTAAAAGGGTATTTCTTCTACTTCAGACACTTTTATATTCCAGTGCTTGACTTAAACGTTTATTTTTGTAATATGAAGATCACATTTACACGGTCTTGGAAACTTTTTTAATTTTTTCTTGTATATGTATTATGTATAAATTGTATTATTCTACTTTTGTCCCAGACCTAGACTTTTAATATTAGAATATGAAAACCCATGGAAAAAACATTTGTTATTACATTCTACAACTGCTGTATTATACATATATATTTTTCCCATTAAATTATGATTCTAATTCAGTTTTAAAAACCAATTAACTTTTACCTCTTTTTTTCAAAACGACATTGTGAAGAAAAATGTAATAAAAATAATGCAATTTCCAATCAAGCTGTAGTTTTGTCAAATGATGCAAAAAGTGTACAAATATAACTTCATTTCATTTGGGATGCATAAAATGCTACCTACTACTCTTAGCAAGACTGCAGTCTGTTGTTTTATTTTAAAAATGTTTCACATTTCCACCACCGATTATTATTAAACACAATACATAATTTCAGATGTGGTGGAAATGTTCATTAGTTTAAGGGGAAAAAATGTCAAAACAAAAATGTTAACTGTCAGAAATTGTTAGTTGAGTGATAGTGTAGTAAGCATGCTTTAAAGGAGTTTATTACTACAATATAGTAATATAATGCCTATAGTTGTAGAAACGCCCAGTAGTGTTTGTGTGAGTATAAACTTACCTTGGCCTTGTGGATTGTGCAGTGCAAGCAGTTATTTTCTTGGTCAAATAGCAGGCTGAACTCCAGAGTTCCCAGGTAGGCTAAAAGAAACAAAGGAATAACTTAATGTGTTGCACGCACATTAGTAACAATAGCAACCGATAACAACCCAAACGACTTAGCTGGGAATCAGTCTTGCCTGTAATGACCTAATCAGGGCTGTGCACATGCAGAGGGCTTGTAGTTTGTATGCACCATTACAGAGACTAATGAAGTATTTAACACTCCGATCGCATACCTGTTATCACACACACTCACACCAATCCAGCAAACACCACACAAAGCAATCGATACCGAACAGTATGAGACTCAGGTCCAGGCCGATGGGAAGTGCTCATGCCTCATTGGCTGCTTACTGGTGAATAAAATCAGTCAATCAAACACAGGGAATCCAGAACAGAAAATATCCTTGGATTCATGAATGTGAGGAGTTATGTAATAGAGAAGCATGATTTTACAGTATGTGAGACTGGGCTGATGTGGTTAAAGATTTGGACTGGCAATGACAAAGGTAGTAGGTTCGAAGCCCACAAGGACTCCTTCAAGTACTATTACTATTGTGTCCTTGAGAAAAGCACTTAACCCCAGGCCGTTCTAGAAGGATGTCTGTAGATTTGTGAAATATGCATCTGCAAAATGATTACTTAAGAGCGTAAACACATGTGTAAACCCACCCAAGGGGAACCAAACGTGAAACAGTCACTAGCCACGAGACAAACTCACTGTCATCGTCATCCGAGTCGGCAAACTCTCCGTTCTCCTCTTGCTCTCTCTCCCTCTTGCGGTCTTTCTCTCCATTCCCGTCTCCGTCCTTGTCTTTGTCCTTTAGAACTTGTTTTTCCCGGGGTGGAAGGGGGGTGATGGGGAAGTCGTGGAAACGAGGGAAGAAGTCGGAGATCTGTGGGATGGGGAGGATGGGGCCGGGGCACACATTGATGGCAAAGTGTTCCTGCATGGAGATCTTGACTGGGGAGGGAGGAGGAGGCACAGCGGGGCTGGGGGGACCCGCGGCAGAGGGAGGGGTGGAGGGAGAGGGGGAGGACGAGGAGGATGGAGGCAGGGAGAGATGGGAGGACGGGTTGCTGGGGGGGAAATGGGAATGGGGCGGAGGTGGTTTGGAAACGCTCATCGGAACCACTGGAAAGAACTGTGGTGGGAGAGAGAAAGAACTTTTTAAAACACAACTTTAACATTTTTTTTAGTGCTGGGCAACGAATAATCGCGATTAATCGCATCCAAAATAAAAGTTTTTGTGCAAATAGTATATGTGTGTGTACAGTGTATATTTATTATGTATATATAAATACACACACACACACACATATGCATGTATATATTTAAGAAAAATATGTTGTTTATATATTAAATATATTTATATATAAAATATATGAACATAAATATATACATGTAAATATTTTCTAAATATATACTGTATGTGTGTCTTTATATATACATAATAAATATACACAGTACACACATATATTATGTTCAGAAAAACTTTTATTTTGGATGCGATTAATCGTTGCCCAGCACTAATTTTTTTTAACTTAAAGAAAAAAAAAACAGCTTTATACAAATAAAATATAAATACTATATATGCTGTATTGAAATAAAAACAAGATAACATTGTACATCCTGTACATCCTTCCCATCTCATAAACTGCAATAAAAAAATCATCTTCTAGTTCTAGTTTTCTATTCTAGGTCTAGTTTTCCTATTAAAACATCCCTAAAACAAGATCCTTAAAACATACTTTAGAAGCAAAATTGTGTGACATAATGGATTTGTTTTCAGGTCAATTTTCTTGAATTAAGTTTATTTGGCATTTTCTAATTTATTTTTTTATTTTTTCATGTTTATATTTCTTAACCCATTAGTATATAATGTTTCTTGTTTTCAAAATAATTCCATACAGCTTTTATGCTTAAAGCATAAAGAAAATTGGGTTAAGGAAAATTAAACAAACAAACATACATACATAAACAAATAAACATGGTTCAAATTGAAAGTGACTGAAAAAATTTTCAGTACCCTCTTCCTTTTAATAAATGAAGTTAAAAAAAAATCAAATGACCCAAAAATGGTTAAATCCCTCTTTCCTTAGAAGAAAAAAAAAAACATTTAAATGAGTCCATAATAGGTCATTTCCATATACTTTTACTGTGGAAAAAGCAGCTTGAACAGTCTGCTAAATGTCTTCTTTTATGTTCCGCAAAAAAAGTGCAGGTGTGGAAAGACATAATCTTACACAATTTCAACCAATGTTGTGGAGCCAATTTCATTAAACTAAAACAAAATGTTTGATGTAACAAGTGAAACAGAAGAATGCCCCACGGCCCCTGATCCAGATAGATAAAGATGTGTGACAGACTTTCTGCTGATAATATCTTTCATTACCAGTAATGCAGCTGTTTTGATTACACTACCTCCCTAAGGACAGAGATATAGTGCCTGTTTCATATGCGTCCTCTTCTGTGCATTCTATCTCTGTCTCGCACATTCTCTTTCAACCTTTTTTCACATCTTTCCCTTTAGTTCGTAAGATTCTTGTCTCGTGAACTACACCATCTAATGAGCCAAAAATAGAATAAGCGAGATAAAATGGCACTGTTATGAGTCAAAACAAAGTTTTTTCCTTTTTGTTTTGCGTGCTTGCTGGAAATGCCACACTAAAGTCTAAAATATCAAACACACAACATGCTGCACAATTTTACTTTGCCTCTTGGATTATCTGACTAAAAAATAATAATAAAAAAAGCATTTTACATTACATTAACATCACAGTCAACAATAATATTTGCAGATGTGTGGCAAGACCGTCATTTCAACACGTTCGTACACACAGTAAGGCTGCTATGATGCAAAAACACTGTCACTGCACACAAAGGCTGTCAGGCTGAATAACATACACATGTTGGCCAGCATAAATAGAAACACATCACATGCAGAGTTAAGCAGAAGTGCAAATAAACACAGCTACTAGTACACAACCATTAAACCTGACTTATAAACATACACAGAAATGTGTTCACTCATGAGGAAATATACCTGCAGGCAACATGCATGCATGTGGACACAGACACACTCACACACACACACACACACACACACACACACACACACACACACACTAACAGGTGGTCAAGCTGGTACACAAACATGCATTATCAAGTGGACAAAAATACAAAGGCAATCATACAGAAACATACACACACTCACCCAATGATAGTCTTCATCTGTTCCAGCACTCCATCTTGTCTTCACTCATGGTCTCTCTCACACACACTGAAGAGAAACCACCGTCGTTTTGTATCAATATATCCTCCCTCGTTCTCCCTCCCTCCCTCTCTCTCTCTCTCTCTCTCTCTCTCTCACTCGCTTCTCGCTCTGACTCGGTTGTGACGTTTTCTTTCAATTCTCTGCGCACCGCGCTCACTGATCTGTCACTCACCATATACTGCTGAGATTTAACAATGAGGGAGAGAACGCTGAAAAGAGAGAGAAAAGAAGGACATATGAGAAACTAGGGCTGTGCAATATATCGAAATTATCGAAATATCGCAAATGTACATATATGCATATCGCTACAGCTTGCAAATGCTTATCCGACAGGGTTTATGTATATGCTTTATTTTTTTAAAGGGGTCATATGATGCAATTTCAAGTTTTCCTTTCTCTTTGGAGTGTTACAAGGAATAGTCGAGAAAGAACTGCAGAGAAGTTACAGTATGTACAGAACATCGGGGCTAGTTGTCACAGAATTTGACCCCAGTGATTGTGAATTTTTTTAGAATCACTTTCTGTATAGACATACTATTTAAAGGAATAGTTCATGTTTATTTCACACACACTCCCACATACAGATTTAATTGAGTTCTTTCATAAATTGCAGCGCAAGAGAGAGAAAGAGAGAGAGCGCGAGAGAGAGCGAGAGAGAGAAAGAGAGCGAGAGAGAGAGAACGCGAGAGAGCGAGAGAGAGTGAGAGAGAGAGAGCAAGAGAGAGAGAGAGAGAGAGAGGGCGGGGGGGTCACATCACAAACACATACCAGCTTCATCACTGTGTCTGTCACGCGACTCTGTTCCCCTTTCGGGCT
>NW_015552571.1:561612-582538 GCF_001515605.1 Sinocyclocheilus anshuiensis
GCTGTGCTTCAAAGGGGAAATCGGATGCCCATTTTCCACAAGTTGGTATTATTCTTTAGGGTATTCTTGAAATGGTCTCAGTGGTCGTGTAAAACAACACCCTTTTTACCTGGTCAAAAACAGCTCTGTTCACAGCGACTCATTTTGGTGCATATCTCTTTACATGCCAATGTGCTTTGCTCACCCCGCCCCTCTCTTCTGTAATCATAAAAAATAAAAAGTGTGTTGGCACTGATAGCCTTGTGGGCAGTGCGCTGACATATAGTGCCATTGTGCTTTGGATGTCCTGTGTTCGAATCCCGACTTGAGGACCTTCCTGATCCTGCCCCCCTCCTCTCTTTCTCCCACTTCACTTCCTGTCATGTCTGATCTGTCCTATCACAATAAAGGAAGGTCATAAATAACCTTAAGTAAATAAATAACACCGTGCCTTGCTCAAGGGTCTCACCTCAGTCATGGTATTGAAGGTCGAAGAGAGTGCTGGTATTCTTTCCAAAATCAAATGGCTTGATAATTGAGCCTGTTAGGTTTTTGGGGGATTAAAAAAAAAGGAGTGCATTTTTATCATTGTAGGGTGGTTGTGTCCACACACTGCTAAGACACATTTATATGCAAATGAAGATATTTTGCATCCAATGTCTCCTTTAAAATTAAAATATTATAATCTTAATTCAAGTGATGAAGGATTTAGAAAGTCTGACAGTTATCAGTGTTGAGCACATATTGTAAGTTTAACCCTGCCTGGTTTACATGTTTGAAAATGATTAACAGTTGAAAACATTAGAAATTTAGAAAAGTAATCAAAAAGTAATCAAATGTAATCAGTTACATTACTTTAATAAAGTAATTGAAAAGTTACACTACTTATTACATTTTAAGTAGGGTAACTTGTAATCTGTAACCTATTACATTTCCAAAGTAACCTTCCCAACACTGAACATACCATAACAGCAGTCCATACGACTCATGCATATTCAAAGTCTTCAGAAGCCTTATGATAGCTTTGTGTAAGGAAAAGATTAAAATGTAAGTTATTCGCCGAAAACCCTGCACTAGCTCTACTGTGGCGTTCATGTGAAAAGTAGCGATGTTGTGGATTCCTGAATGAGTCATTCTTTTGAATCAAACCTTTTCGGTTGACCCAGTTCAGAAAAAGGACTGGATCTGATTTGTTCAAACGAATCCAATTATTCGATTAAAATCGATTAAGAAAACACAAAACTATTAATGAAATGTATGTTTACCAGTGTGATTTCATTGTGTTTACTTGTTTGAATAACACCTACTATATGATTGTCAGGGATTCATCACAGTCACTTCAGTCACCATCCAGGATAATTACCCGATCACAGTCACCTGAGTTCTGATCACCCGCACCTGCTGTCACCAATCAAGCCACACTACAAATACACACACAGCACAGTCACTCACTGTCCGGTCTACCGTTCACTCCTACGAACTTCTCTGGACTCTCTCTGCCAAATTCTCCTAGAACGTGACAATGATGACATAACATTATATAAATTATTTTATTATATTATTTTATTTAAAATAATCATGTTATACATTTTAGCTTACAGGATAAAATTCACACACAAAAAATCTAATTTCAGAGTTTTGAAAAAGATCCAAAAACTACTGTTAATATTTCAGATATTTCATATTTATTACATTATTAATAATTAACCCAGTTTACAACTATATCATCTAATTGTGCTTCTTTTTGTTACATACATCCACAAAGAAAAAAAAAACATTTTGTGTTGTTAAAGAGAGGAAAAAGATGTTTAGTCAGGAAAAAGTATCTATTCTAACAGAAAACTGCACAAAAACCTCCGTCATCAAAGCTTTGCCGCAGCACTGGCTATAGAAACAATGGAGAAAAAAATGCATCATGGGAGCTTGTACGTGACCAGTTGGTGCTGAGATATGCTAGAGATATACTCATATTTTACTGTTCTGCCTCCTCAGGAGTTCTGTCAGAAAAATGTGTGTCATGAAAATCATTCTCAGTTTTAAAATGTTCCTGTTGTCACAACATAGGCCCAATCTCCATACATAAATAAGTGTTTTATTTGGCAGATTATTTTACTTTATTACTGCATTTAATCATACACCATTCTGATTTTACACTTTTAAAAATAACAGTTCCAAAAATAGAAGAACCATTTTGGGTTCCTCAAAGAAAGTTCAGTTTACAGTTCTTAAAAAGGACGATTATAAAGAACATTTGAATAATATAAATAATCTTTTTTCACTATAAAGAAACTTTTGTGCAATGAAAAGTTTCCATAGATGTTAAAGTTTCTTCATGGAATCATCAATGCCAATAAAGAACCTTTATTTTAAAGAGTGTAACATAAAAACCATTCAAGTTTATTGCAGATGGTGTTTTAACAGACTTGCATGTGTCTCTAGTAAAGATAGAGAGTGTAAATTTCAGTCTTATTTAAGCCCCAGATGTGGCATATCTTGGCTCAGTTTAGCAGGAATCTTGCTGAGGTGCAAAAACAAACTTGGTCAGGTTCTGTATACCTCTCATGATGAATTCACAGAAGAGGAAGAGAGGGACAAGAAAGATGAAAGATGATGCTATGCCAAAAAAAATATAAATAAATAAAACACTGGCTATTCTACAAATGCTGATGAACTGGGAGATATAAGCCTAAAACCTTCGGTTTTCACTTTTGGCATAGGTGCTAATTTGTGCACCGCTAAAACCAAATCAGTAATGTGTCTGCAAAAATAATTAGCAATTAGATAAACATTCAGTGCTGCTTTTGAGCTGAAGGTGACCTTGTCACATGAAGGTCAATCATCACAATCTCAGTATAATTGTGCAATGGGCTACATCTCATGACGCTGGAACCAACATGGATATTAGAGCATTCAAACATGTTCCTAACATCCCTAGCATAAAATAAATGCTAAGTATGATTCATAGCAAAAATCCCACACTGCATTGATAAATGCACATGCATAACTTCAGAATAATAGAGTGTGTTAATAATGAATTATGTATGAAAATCTATTTTTGCTGCCTGACATAAAACCACACATTGAAGGATGGACCTGCTGAAGCAAAGCGATTGTCTCTCATTTAAAAGATATTTATCTGCTTTTAATTTATATTCTGTGCATATTCATCCATATTCGCCAAATATGTTAAACACAGAAGGCAAATGAGCATGCTAGATAGAGTCATATGAGCACAAACACAGTGATGGTTCAATGGCTCTCTCTTACCACATAGAAAAGTAATAATCAGTGGCTGATACACCACTACAAATAACCTGTCATCCTCCATTACAAATGCCATGGCCGACCTAGTCTCTACATTAGCATGGGACACCGAAAGAATTCACCTTGATTTACATACACAAACTGAAAAGGGTTCTCGCACAGATATATTTATCTCTCGGTTCTCCAAATACACTGGGAATAGATGGATGTTCTTGCCCTTGCACATATGTCTCTGTCCTCAAATGTACAAGCTTGCCTGTTATCTTCTCGGAGAGCCCGGGTGGGAGTCGACCCTAAAAATGAATCGAATCTTTGATTCCAAGATAAATCTATTCCGTTCTAAGATTCTGGAGTGACATGACTAATAGTGTGTTCATGCTCGATTACCAAACTATTACACATCCTAGAAGAGCCTTAATAGCTAGTTGCATCCCAGTGACTCTTTTGATTTTGTTCACCAAAACAAATTGTTTTGGTTTAAAATCATATACTTCCCTATGTAGTAAGCACAAAAAGAGTAGCATGAATGTCCAAATTCACAGTATTTATGAAACAACAGGCAAAAAGTACCTAGATGACCTACTATTTTCAGGTGAGATTTTGAAGTGCACATCTAATGGGTACTTTACTATCCCATGAGGCCACGGGAGAGGATTTGTGAATGGCAACAAAGCTGGTAGGTCACATGACAATGGAAACATGGTGGAGTATGTCCAGATTGTATTCATACTTCACACATTACTCAAAAGGACCTCCTCAGAGAGTAAGCGATTTTAGACTCATGTTGTGCGTTACAGCAGTAGACAGCGACTGTGTCAGTGAACAAGTATTCCCCACTGCTGGGAACAATGTTTTGTGGAATATGTAAATATTTGCTATGTGTTTCTATTTGCATCTGACATCGACGGACTGAACAGAAGAAAATGAACCAGAGAAGATTTCCACATCAAAGAAGGCGGAGCCCCAAAGCCACACCTACCTACATATTCACCACAGACCATCAATTAATAGTGATGTTGAGTAATAATTACTCAACTAATACATGACAACAAGCTATTTTTTATGGTAAAAAATAAATTATGTCAGAGTTTAGAGCACATATTACATTTAGATATTCGGACAAGGCTTTGCTATAATTAGCTGAATTTGAGACTTCTTTTTTAAAATGCTAATATAGTTAAATCTGCAATGAAACTGAAGTAACGACAGATATTTTCTTCTGTATTGCGATGTAACTCCAGATAATCGAAAATTAAAAAATGTGGGCAACGACTTGGTTTTATGCATCAGTTGTTAACTGGATTTTGAGAGGTGGGCATTGCACTCAAAAATGGAAGCAGATAAATGCGCATATTTACACCTAAATGATTGAAAAAGTCTTCAACATGTCAAGTTGGAGCCATATTGAGTTGTAGTTTTGATTCCAGACACTAGAGGGTGGATAAGTATTTTGGAGTGTATTTAAAAAAGGGTGTTGATGAGTTACATATGGAAGCCGTTTCTGCCACTGAATAAAAAATAAATCTCACAATTCTGACTTTTTCTCAGAACTGCGTAAAACAAAATCACAATTCGGACTTTTTTCTCAGTGGTGAGATATAAACTCGCAATTCTGACATTTTTTCTCAAAATTGCATAATATAAACTCACAATTGCAAGTCAGAATAGCGGGATATAAACTTGCAAACGCACAAAATAAAGTCAGAAGTGTGAGATAAAAACGTGCAATTCTGACTTTTTTCTCGCAAATGTGAGAAAAAATTGTATCGCGCAATTCTGACTTTTTCTCGCAATTCCGAGTTTATATCTTGCAATTCTGACATTTTTCTCAGAATTGTAAGAAATAAACAATTGTGAGTTGTCATAAAGTCCAATTCTCACAATTCCGACTTTATTTCTAAGAATTGCGACTTTCTTTTTTTTGCAATTGCGAATTTATATCACACAATACTGACGTTATAACTCGCCACTGCACAATAAATGGATTAGCATATCCAATTCATCCTATGTTATGGACAATGTGTTTGTAGTTTATTCATGCAAGAAGTAGGCCTATGCATCAAAATCAAGACTTCTAAAATTAGCCTGCATCCCTACACGTCACTAGAGAGAATTTTGATTAAACACTATAAGGTCAAATTAACAACAACAGCAACAAAAAAGAAAAGAAAAATAAACAAACAGATTAATTGTAATAAGATCTACTGTAGAAAACAGGCCTAGTTAGGGTAAATTTTCATCTCATGCCAACTTTAATCGTTGAAACTTTTTAATCTTTAATCTTTGAAAACAGAGAGCACTGTGTAAATGGTATTATGCTTATAGTTCACACCCACACTGTCCTGTTAGTTTTCCGTTTTTCCATCTCAGAGGAATCCACCTCTGTCATCGTTCACTTTCACGTACTAATGATAACACATCACAGTCCCTGTCCATCTGAGACTCCGTTTTGCTCTTTTTCTCTTTTATAAGACAGGCAGGTCCTATTAGCCCTCTGCCAGTCTCATCTGTAGTCCTGACAGTCAGTAAGCACTGCTGTGCCAAATTCTCTCTCTCTCTCCTCAGTTCAACGGACATATGACTTTTCTGTTCAGCTGTGGGGGAAACGAGCTAGATTCCAGTCACCCAACTGCCTCACAAAACACCACCGCTGCTCTCTGAAAAGCTGAAAGCACTGTGTGGGATGCAACAACAGTCAGAACTCATCAACAGTATTCCAAATGGAAGCATAAGTGGTTTGTTGATGATGCATCACACACATCTTGAAAAACTTCAAAGAAGGGTTTCGACTGAATGGTCAAGCCATGATTCAGTTAATAAAGAGTTTGAACTATGTGGCTGTGAGGTGTATATATTGTAATATTTGATGTAACTTACATGACATTTTTTTCATAATATATATTTTGCATGTAGTTTTATGAACTTTTGAGAAATGAGAGACTATTCACGGAATATTTGTATTTAAAAAATGTAGTGCTGTCAAACGATTAATCGAGATTAATCATTTGACAGCACTAAAAAAAATGTAAAAGGATTATTTAATTGAACTTGCGAAAAACAGAAGAGGTTATAAAATAATACAAATATTAACATACAATAAAATAAATGAAAATGAATAATTAAAAATATTTAATAAAAGAACATGTAAATATTTAAAAATAAATAAATAATAATAATAATAATAAACAATGAAATTTAATATGAATAATATTAAATAATAATATCCATGCTTTCAATCAATTCTTTCTACCCATTTATCATTTGGACTGATTCATGGATCAGCATTATACAAGTAGGTGACAACTAGTGAGTGAGTATTATGAGTGAATAGATGAATCATTCACAAAGATTAAAAAAAAAAAAGAAGTAAAATAAAATACAATTGAAAAAAAAAGAAAAAATCATAACAACACTACTTAAAAATACAGATTTTAACAGTATGGCAGTTAAACAATTATACTTATTCAATTGACCACTGTGACTTTTTAAAATGAAGGGTAAGAAAACAAGACTAAAAGAGAGTTTATTCCTTCAGGCAGACTGCAAATGATTAATTATTGAATATGTTGCAAGACTGTGTTTACACATAACCAACCTATTATTATTTTAATAGAAAATGTTTTTATAATAATTTATTATTTGGACAGATTCATTCATCCAGAATTTGGAAGACATTTTGCTCTCACTGCGGGACTTTTCAGGGTCGAGGAAAATAAACTACAGAGTGGCAAGTTTCTTTCACGGCTTTGAAGTTACGTAAGTCTCACGTAGCAGTGTGCAGTTATGCAGTATTTATCACAATGCATACTCTGCCTGTCTGTGAACTCTTCTCTCAGGGGGTTAAATTAGTTCCTCTCCAGGGATAATCCTGAGCTGGGGACTAACCAACCACAGCACTCACAGCTTGGTGCCAACTCAGCCACTTCACGTTTCCAAATGACCCAATTTCTCCCTCCTCTTCATCGTCCCCCTTTCCCCCTTGCTGCATTTTCTCTCTCTTATACAACATCCTCTTTTCCACCTTTCGTCCTTCTCTTGTTTTCACTGATTATTCTTTCATTCTGCTCCTGTTACTCCCTAATGGGGCCTTGCTTTTCATGCTGTTGACATGACTGATAATAGGTTAGTTTTGCTGGAGAAACTGACATGACTGTGATTGATAGCATACTCTCCCACTCTTTCTTATATATACACATATATACACCAGAAAGAAAAATGCATATATGTAGATGCAGACATACAGTGTACAGGTTGGCTCTGTTCAACATACTGCAGAGAATAAATAGAGAAATGGAGTGTGCCAGATATTACCTCTAGGGCAAGATGATAGACCGGATTTGAAGGTGACTGTGGTATAAAGGAAAGATAAAAATGCAAATATTAAGAGAAAAAGACAAGAGGATGGAAGGAAAGAGGGATTAAAAATAACATAAATAGAGACATAAATCAATGCTATGGAAAAAAAATATATTCTTGCACAATAACAACAACTGGATGGAAATGTGAGAAGGTTTGCAAGAACTACCAGAGAGTGGAATTCAGTCAGCTGGTAAAGAGACAACTTGCAAAAAGGTACCATTCTACTTTTTTTTTGACATGGTACCCTGTAATATCTAGTTTAAAGGGTTACTTCACCCCAAAATGAAAATGTTGTTATTAATTACTCACCCTCATGTCGTTCCAAACCCATAAGACCGTAAGATCTTCGGAACACAAATTAAGATAAGCTCTCTGACCCTCCATAGACAGCAATGCAAGTAACACGATCAACGTTTTCTACATTTATTTACGCTTTGATTTGAACGAAAACACCGTATCCGTGTGGTGCGGCAGACACAGAACCGCATACGCTGTTTACGCTCAGTGGATATTCTCCAAAATGGCACCAGGGTGACGCGGAGGAGACAAATTGTTGAATAAAGTCGTTATTTTTGTTTTCTTTGCGTACCCCTGATGTCACATGGATTATTTTACCGATCTCCTTGCTACGTTTCTGGACGTTGATCGTGTTACATTGCTGTCTATGGGAGGGTCTGAGAGCTCTTGGATTTCATCAAAAATATCTTAATTTGTGTTCCGAAGATGAACGGAGGTCTTACGGGTTTGGAACGACATGAGGGTGAGTAATTAATGACAGAATTTTCATTTCGGGGTGGAGTAACCCTTTAAAATACCTTGAAGCATTATTTAAACTAGCAATACACTGATATCAAAATTCCAGCTTGTACTGATAAGTCTGTAATTATTTTAATGTTATTTTAATGGTAGAGAATCAATAAATATCCTATATTAAAATTCCACGTTACTTTGTCCAATTAAACAACAATAATGTAACATTTAAAACTAAAATTAGTTGTTAAATGCTACAAATGCATTTAGACATTAGAACATTGCAATGTACAGGACTACAAACATTTTTTTTTTTTTGAGATTACCTAAATGTTACATTTAACAATGTTATATTACTGTTTTTAAGAACTAACTTTAAGTGAGCTTTTGATGAAGTTAATCTAAACAAAAAAGGAGGGGAAATGATCATGCACATTTAAATGTAATAATTTTTTTAAAATAATAATAATAATTATATATATATATATATATATATTATGCATGTAGTTTTATCAACCTTTGAGAAATGAGAGACTGTACATGGAATATCTGTATTTAAAAAATATTTTAATTTAATTTGTAAAAGGATTATTTAAACTTGTGAAAACAAAAAAACAATTAAATATTAGCCAATACAAAAAAAAAATCATATGATTTAATATCAAACGATAGGTGATATACGTAGTGCCACTCTATAGTGCATCCACATTATGGTAGCCTATATAAAAATGGTAATCATTCATTATGGTATTTATCACTATCTGATATCATCATCATTCTAGAGTATTTTCCCAATATGCTTTTGGGACATGTGAGCAAGCAAATATAAGATATTTTAAGTCTCTTATGCTCCCCAAGGCTGCATTTATTTAATCAAAAATACAGTAAAAACAGTAATAATGTGAAATATTATTACAATTTAAAAGAACTATTTTCTATTTTAATATATTTTAAAATGTAATTTATTGCTGTGATGGCAAAGTTGAATTGTCAGGAGTCATTACTCCATTCTACACCGTCACATACTTAGAAAAATTATAAAATGTATGACAATGGTCTGTTTTTAAGTGTGCGGGTGTTGGATCTATTCATGCATGTCTCTCTGTGTGAGACCAAGACGACGCACATACCAGCATGAGACATCTTATTTTTTGATGTGTCTAGCAATTTTAAAGCCATGTTTAATGAAGCAGAATGCTGCCATTATGTGCTCATGCAGAATCATTAGTCACCTCTAGCATTCCGCACCATCACACCTGAACCCTAATCCATAACAGTCCCTGTTCAAAAACACACCTTGCGTTACCCTCAGCCCGCATGGATGAACACCGCTACCCACTGAACACTGAAATTGAAACATTATCACATACTGCACAGTGTCAACGTTGCTATTTCTTGCACACACAGTATGTCTGAAGAATGAATCCACATGCCGCACATTCTGAGAACATAACACAAACGTTCTGAGAATTTCACTTAACTGTACTCTGTCATTTCACTGAATATGGAGTTTATGTTTCAGCAATGGCAGCAGGAGTTTAATTCGCTGACTCCGGTTTTGTTGCTCAGTTTTAAATGGCCCATGTCTATTGGGAGCTCACACTGGAATAAGATTATTGCTTGACTTGCCTTTTGGTTGTTTCTGAGAAAAAAAATAAAAGTTTCGAGGAAAATGTGCAACACAAAATCAGGCCTTTTTGAAGCACAGTAAGCATAATTGAGCGTAATAGACTGACGGCTCACCTCAACATTACCCCCCCCCCCACCACTTGACAAATGCCATGAAGGACAGCGGGCAAGAAGAGAGGCCAAGAAAACATCAATAATGACTCTTGCTCTCTTGTCTCAGGCATGAACGTTGATGGACAACATTTTGACACATTTGCAGTTCTTGTCTAAGAAAGCTAATTTACTAAGACACAATGAATTGCTTCCTTATGATAATTATAACTCATGATATACTGTAAACAGAAGTAAATAAGCTGTTGAAGCTATTGAAATAATGTGAACCCGTGACCTTTCGAAGAGTCTTGAATACATTAGAAACCATCTGGCATAATTATGCAGATGGGAATTATGCATAATGTACAGCAGGCTACAGTACATTACTCTGCATGCAATCACGCAAACATTCTCCTAGCATTTTCCTATAGCCTTGAAGCTAAAGAAACACACAGAGGAGGTGTTTGTGTTCCTGTTTTGCTGCAAGCACAAATTTGAGATTTAATTATGCGACTTTTCATTATAAAGCTTTTTTATGGACTTTGAATTTACCCCGGCTGTATTACTATCCATTTTTTATCTTAATTAAAATGTTTAATGATTATCTTCGAGACATAGTCTGGTAAAAAGATGAGACTCTGCCCTAGGGTTAAGTTCTTCGGCTTAATTAAAAGTCCATGCAATGATGTGGCCGAACTGTTCCTAAATACATGTTCCAAATCTTTGTCTTCATGACAGCCGTTCATTAGGACCTTATTATCGGCAATAGTTCGAGCTTATTTATGTCACAATTTGGAGCTGTAATTACATTCATGAACCTTGCAATCAGCTGTCACTGGCGTGTTCAGAGTTCACTCACACTTCATGAACAAAGTTAGAATCAATCTCTCAGACAATCTTGCCTGACCTCTGGCTGACTGGGTCAAATGCTGGATCAGTACACAGACACAGTGCAAAGGGGAGAGCAGGGCTAGTCGTCACACTTTTACTCAAGATCAGCTTCTGTATAGACACATACATTATAGTATTGGCTACAAAAAGACTATTGATTATATCCACTGTCAGCAGGTTGATATTTTCTCCCAAATCGCACAGCCCTATTTCAAAGCCAATTTTTTTCTATTGTAATTCAGTGCACAAGACTTCCAAAGTCTCTTTATTTACCATGAGTGTAGATGGATGTGTTGGAGGTGCACACTACCTAGTGGACCAAGTGTGCAGACAATGATCTGGCTACACACAGATGGTGTGAACTGTCATTTAGGACTGTTCTTATGCCACAAATTATGTAATGCAGACTGCCCATAAGCCATCATGAGAAATTTTGGCTTTATAAATGACACACAATTTAAAAAAGTGCCTGAAGTGAGGCCTGAGGTTTTCCCACAAATAGAAGATTTTTTGAAGAATGTTGGGGATCAAACAACACTAGACCCCACTGACTTCCACTGTATAGATTAAGAGAAAAAAAAAAAAAAAAAAGGGTGTCTCGCTTTCTTTTGACAAATGCCATGAAGGACAGCGGGCAAGAAGAGAGGCCAAGAAAACATCAATAATGACTCTTGCTCTCTTGTCTCAGGCATGAACGTTGATGGACAACATTTTGACACATTTGCAGTTCTTGTCTAAGAAAGCTAATTTACTAAGACACAATGAATTGCTTCCTTATGATAATTATAACTCATGATATACTGTAAACAGAAGTAAATAAGCTGTTGAAGCTATTGAAATAATGTGAACCCGTGACCTTTCGAAGAGTCTTGAATACATTAGAAACCATCTGGCATAATTATGCAGATGGGAATTATGCATAATGTACAGCAGGCTACAGTACATTACTCTGCATGCAATCACGCAAACATTCTCCTAGCATTTTCCTATAGCCTTGAAGCTAAAGAAACACACAGAGGAGGTGTTTGTGTTCCTGTTTTGCTGCAAGCACAAATTTGAGATTTAATTATGCGACTTTTCATTATAAAGCTTTTTTATGGACTTTGAATTTACCCCGGCTGTATTACTATCCATTTTTTATCTTAATTAAAATGTTTAATGATTATCTTCGAGACATAGTCTGGTAAAAAGATGAGACTCTGCCCTAGGGTTAAGTTCTTCGGCTTAATTAAAAGTCCATGCAATGATGTGGCCGAACTGTTCCTAAATACATGTTCCAAATCTTTGTCTTCATGACAGCCGTTCATTAGGACCTTATTATCGGCAATAGTTCGAGCTTATTTATGTCACAATTTGGAGCTGTAATTACATTCATGAACCTTGCAATCAGCTGTCACTGGCGTGTTCAGAGTTCACTCACACTTCATGAACAAAGTTAGAATCAATCTCTCAGACAATCTTGCCTGACCTCTGGCTGACTGGGTCAAATGCTGGATCAGTACACAGACACAGTGCAAAGGGGAGAGCAGGGCTAGTCGTCACACTTTTACTCAAGATCAGCTTCTGTATAGACACATACATTATAGTATTGGCTACAAAAAGACTATTGATTATATCCACTGTCAGCAGGAAAAAGAAAACAGTTCATTTACTTTTGTGACAACATGCCCCAATAGATGTTGTCACACTATATGTGGTAAACTTTCACAATGGAGCCTATAGGCTTCTACACAGTCAAATAAGTATGAAAAACAAATTCTGAAAAAATAACAAAAATGTATAAGGTAATTTTGTCCAATCAAATATTTTTATATTTGTGTAAAAACTGTATAAAATGATAACTTGTGACAATGTGCCCCAAACTAAATTTTAGACAAATAACCTTACTAAAAATAAGAAAAGACAAGGGAGGTTAAAAAATACTAGAGATGGCATCATTATTGTTAACTAAAACTATCATTAATCGAAATAGAGATTAGAAATATTTCCTTGGGGGAAAAAGTACTACAATTACTGAAGCAAAAAAATTTAATAAAAACAAAAACTAATAAAAAATGACAAAAGCACATAATAAAATGACTAAAACTTAAACTTAAAATAAACTGAAAACTGCAAATATAAATAAAAGCTCATTTAAAATATTAATAAATATGCTAATAGTTTATAAATAACACTAAAATAACACTGGCTAAAGAAAACACATTTATGCCTTTAGACTTTTGACGTACAAACCTTGTGACAACTAGCCCCAGTAGTTTTATAACCATACTGATATCTGTTCAAGGCATGAAAAAAACAATAGATCTAAGTTAAGTAACATACGCTTTTTCCCCATCACTTTAACTCCTCAAGTTAATTTAACCAATTTCAAATTGGTTATGCGGGATTCAGCCTAATTTTTAAAGTCAGTTTTATATAATGCAAGTTTAAATGATACAGCCAGTTTGAGTACTTAAGCATTTAAGGCAGCAACTGAAATTAAGTTATTAAGTTGAAGTAGATAGAAATGTTTTACATTGTGCAGAGCAATGTGTCTGTTCCAGACAGTCACATTCACAGGAACACTTGCACGGCTTAAACCAAACACATCATCAACATGCTCATCTGACATGCTAATCCAAACATATTTAGAAAGATTATCATCTACACAGATTATCAAAGGAGGGTGAAGGGTCACTTTCTACAGTCAATCCACACATTCTCTCAGAGGAGAAGGAATTGATTTTAAAAAGATCGACTCGAGTGGTTCTGGATTGTACATTTTTCTCTCCTCATTCTGAAGGTAAGCTAAAAAATAATGTAGTAAGATATTAGAGGCATCTTGCATAAACTCTTTCAACTCGCTATAGAAGCTCTTTCGTGGTAGCAAACGGGTCTAATTTACTTCAAACCTCACTAACAACAAAGCATGTTCAACAGTAACATATCAGGCACATGGTGACAGCCATAGCGGCAATCTTTTTCAAAAGCTTTGCTGTATTAGTTCAGAAACTGACAGGAAGGGAAGCAGTCAGACTGTAATTACTGAAACATACGCGGGAAATAATTACAGTTATGTTGAGGACATGAATGACAGCCACAGAGGAGTGTTGAGCCATTGAAGGCAGGCAGTCAGATGTAAAGTTTGTCTAGATCTAAACAGCAGCTACTCTAAATGCAGCAGCTGATAGTGGATTGTCAGGGCCTGCCAGGCCGAGCAAGATAAATCCCATCGCTGCGTGGCCGTAATGGCAAAGGAGGGGGCCAGCCTCATTTCGGCACCATGACACAAAATCAGTAATGGGGATCGATCGCGCCAGTCTGAGCGTTCAGTGGGTATTGTTCTGTGGCTTGTTTTCAGATGTAACCCAGGAAAGTTCTTGCAATCTGTGATTGATCTAGTGCCAAAGGCCTCGTGATGGATCTCACGAGGAGATCACAAAACAAGGCAGAATTACTGTAGTGAACAAGGGGCTTTAAATAACTGCTTTATACTGTACATCCTTAGCACACAAACATATACAGACAATTTTTATTTCAGATAAATGCTGTTTTATTTTTTTACCTTTGTATTTATCGAAGAATCCTGAAAAAATGTACCACAAAATATTAAGCAGGACAATACTAAGAAATGTTTCTAAAGTACTAAATCAGCATATTAGAATCATTTTCTGAAGGATCATGTGACACTGAAAACTGGAGTAATGATCCTGAAAATTCAGCTTTACCATCACAGGAATAAATTACATTTTTAAATATACTAAAATAGATTTTAAATTATAATAATATTTCACAATATTACCTTTTTTACAAAAAAAAAAAAAAAGCCTTGGTAAGCATAAGATACTTCTTTCTAAAACAGACCCCAGACTTTTAAATAGTACTGTAAACAGTAGTTTTTTAGGGACTTTAAATTTACTTTGAATGTTTTTACACTGAGCTATTTTCCTATGCTTTAAATTTTTTATATATTCATGATGACATTTAGTATGTTTATTAAGCCATTTCCTTAAGGTTTTACTATCCTACATTTGGTCCCCATAATGTAAACAAAACCTGACCACACAAATAATCTCAGTTATAACATCCAACATATGTGTTTCAACTTCTGACATATCTATGCAAGCATGTTTCCACCCTAGAGTAAAAAAATAAAACAAGTAATATGTCACCATGAAATGGAAGTTGCAATAGTCTTGTCTTCCTTATTGTGATGTATAGGCTAATCGAGTGACATGGCTTCTCGAACGAGAAAAAGGAAAAGAAAGCGGGTAGAGCGGGATTTAATTTTGTCCATCGGGAACTGATTAGATCGTTGTTGTTTTCTAATTGCTGCAATCTCATGTGACAAGTGACAAGTTGTTCCGCCCTCATGCCTGGAAAACACGTAATCAGAGAAGAGGCGAAAAGTCATTTCAATGGGAGGGGAAGTCATTTTGATTAAAGATTACAAGGGAACATGAATTTAAAAATAATAATCATGCACACTGATAATTTTTTCATATCCAAAACAATATATACAGGTACATTTAAAAAAATTAGAATATCATGAAAAAGGTCAATATTTTTTGTCACTCATTTCAGAAAGTGAAACCCATATATTATATAGATTCATTACACATAGAGTGAAATATTTCAAGCCTTTATTTCTTGAAATTGTGATGATTATGGCTTACAGATAATGAAAACCCAAAATTCAGTGTCTCAGAAAATTTGAATATTGTGAAAAAGTTTGGAAATATTGGAAAGTCATGGTGTCACACCCTAATCAGCTAATTACCTCAAAACACCTGCAAAGGTTTCCTGAGCCTTTAAATGGTCTCTCAGTCTGGGTCAGTAGGCTACACAATCATGGGGAAGACTGCTGACTTGACAGATGTCCAGAAGACAGTCATTGACACCCTCCACAAGGAGGGTAAGCCACAAAAGTTAATTGCTAAAGAAGCTGGTTGTTCACAGAATGCTGTATCCAAGCATGTTAACAGAAAGTTGAGTGGAAGGAAAAAGTGTGGTAGGAAAAGGTGCACCAGCAAAAGGGATATCATAAAAATTTCAAGAAATAAAGGCTTGAAATATTTCCGTGTAATGAATCTATATATGGGTTTCACTTTCACACCTTTTTCATGATATTCTAATTTTTTTAGATGTACCTGTATGTGTATATATATATATAATATAGTTTATAATGTAGTAGATAGACTTCCCCAGCTGAGTTTCTCCATATCGGTTTTAACGTCTTAGGGTGTTTTCCTTGCAACTGGCTGCTTAGAAACAATATATTGTGAAAAGTATTATACAAATAACTGAAATCAAGTTGATTTTTGACAAAGTTAAAAGTTTATCAAAGTTCTAACACCAGCGACAGTTCAATAAAAAGTCTGTCCTAATGATTCTATTCAGCATTCACCTGTCAAACAGTAAGACAAAGCCATTTGAAAGCCTGTATCTGATGCCCTTGGCTTGGACAGATATCTCAATGTGATTGAGTCTTTCAGGGTGCTAAAGATTTCTATCTCTGAAGGTCCACGTTCAATCTATTCTGATAGATGGGGGGGTAGGTGGAGGAATGTCACCGTTTTCAGCATTCTAGCAAACCAATCATCTCATATGTAATTTTAGAAGTAATTACTTTCTGTGTATCAAAACTTGCATCAAAAAGGTTCGGTATCTTATCGTAATTAGGGGGGGAAATGGAGCAGCCTCGTCTTCTTTGCCCCAGCACAGCTTTGGCTCTCTTAGACGATTCTATCAGTTTGTTTCATAATTATCCCCACACTCCTCTGTTAAATTATTCCAATTAGAGGAATTAGGAGCTGAAATTGCTTGTGTCAACGTGCTGATTGACAGCAATTGGTCACTTAGTTTAATAACTCTTGTAGATTAGCGAAGCAGGTTTTTCCTCTCAGTGAGAGTCACTAGTGCGCTGAAATAAATTCACCAAATTACCCAGAGCAGACGGAGCCCACGTACTGTCTTTTAGTATGTTTCATCTCATTTGAAATATGAATAATCAGTTTGCTGTGACTGTGTGAAGACTCACAAGTAATTAGAAATTTTCTAAAGCAACCTTTTATTTAACTACATTTTTTTCAGATTTAATTTGAGCCAACATACTGATTTATCAAAGCCACCCTTTTAAATACACCACAAATATAATTAGAATCAACGCAGCGGGTTCGTTTCCAAAAAAAAAAAAACTCAATCTCTTTTAAGATACATTACAATCAAATAAATAAATATGTGGACATGAGATATTGATATAAATTAAATTATTGTATATTTTATCTGTAGTCTATATTAATTTAAAGCTACTGCTAAGAAAAAATAGTCCATGTTGTAAAAAACAATTACTGAAGCAACAAGATGAACAATGCAATTGCTGCGCTTATATAAATACTGAAGTTCACAGAGGCCATTTTCACTACACTTGTAATGATACTTGAAGACCTAGAGTCCAAAGGTTAAAGAAAGGAAAGAACTACAATCGCACAAAGCATTGTGAATGGTCCCCCTCGGTAGAAATCCCGTTCAGGGCCCCTCCTCAGCGGTCCCTTGAATCGTCCTAACCAATCTCCCCGCACCCTCAAGTTGATTATTTGTATAGAAACAACATATTTTGATGTTTATTCTAGAATATACATATATACAAATATGCATATACACAAATATATGTCGTTTGCGAGTGTAGGAAGACTGACTTGTCATTCACAGTGCTTCATGTGAATAGGCGGGAATTATAGAGTTCAGTTTCCCTATGGAGAAAATGAATTGGAAAAATGTATTTTTACTTCTGGTTTGTGATTGTTGCACTCTGTGGATAACACTGTTGAGCATAATTTGGCTTTGGACTGATTTGAGATCATGGACTAATCTGAAATTTTAAGCAAAATTCGCACTTTGCTATTCATTTAATATTGTTATAGTCTAAGAGAAACTATTAAGACGTTAAAGAGATTTCTTTCAGTATTTTCTTTTCTGTTTGAGCTTTTTTTCCCAAACCAATGAATGGAGCACAACAGATTTACAGAGAATCCAAACACCAAGGCATTAAGAAATAAATGTTTTTGCGTGAACGATTTGCTCATTTTGAATTCATGCTTGTTGCTTGTAAGGAGCCATTGACAATTTCGGTTCTAATGACTTTTTTGATGGGAGGAGGACAGACAGAGGTTCACTGCTTTGCTTGGGCATATTAAAATGTTGATTGTAATTTATAGGCTGTCTGTGTGCCTGTCGGAATCTAATTCAGCGCTCGGAGGAACAGTCCGTCCTCTTGGATCTGCCGCTAGTGTGCGTTTGATTATGCCGTGTGTCCTTCTCTTCAAACAGAAGTCTGTCTACAAAGGGAAAACAATAGCATCAAACAGCTGCCATTTGGAATGGTCATTGTAATTCCAGCCTATGACCTTTCTGACTATTATTATAATGCCAGGAAGTGACCCACCGGGCATTTTCTCAACTGGAATCAGGCCTCTGCCCAATCACTGAAAACTAGGGTAAAACAGGTTGCAGTAATTTGGCTGGAAAGTATTGTTATGTTTTATAAATGTCAGCGTCAATGGAATGGGCATGGTTGCATGAAAGTTACATGAAGAATTGTGTAACTACAATGTCAATGTGGACAAACTGGCATACGAGTTGAGAAAGAACAACATAAGTAACATCTAAAATCTTCCTTTTCTTCTTGTCGTTATCTACTAGCATGTCTCAGAGGAGTAAAACATCTTCAAAAGAAAGGTACGGGTAGCTCTAAATCAATACTTGCATTGGTTGCAATGATGTGCAGTGCGGTCGCTACAGCTCTTCTCTTCCTTTAGCAGCTCCTCTCGTCCTCCATCCACATCAGACGCTCATCCTCCACGCTCTGCTCTTCGTAACTCCTCCAAAGACTCGAAGAACTCAGGTCACAGGGGCTCATCTGGCAGCCAAGGACGCCGCGGCAGTAGATCCTTCCGCCAGAATTCTGCTATTGCTGCGGCTTATACACAGTACCTCAATGCTCTCTTTGGACAGGTAAACTTAGCAGATCTCTAGATGGATTCTTGCTGGTTTTGTCGAGTGATCTTCATTTAAATGATTGCAAATTTGTTAGACAGGTGATTACAAAATGAATAAAAATAGAAACCAGAAGATACTACGGTAATACCATGCTATTCCCCAACGTACTTTTGAGCAACATTTAAATATGGCAATGACCCTTACATTATAGTATTATAATATATTTAATATATTTTAAATCAGATTTAAAAAAAATATATTTTAACGTTTCATTTTAGTTTAAATTTTGTGTTTTTGTCATTTTTATTTTTCTATTTAGCTTTCATTTGTTTACTTATTTTTTTAAATGTTACTAATTTTAAAAACTTAAACACATTTCAGTTCTTGCCAAGCCAGCATCTCTAATTTTCATTTATGTTTCAGTTTTTATCTAATATTTATAATATATTAAATTATAATATATTGAAATATAATATCTAATATTTTATTTTATATCAGCTTTATTTCAGTTATCGAAAACTACTTTTAATCATTTTAGTTTACAACAACACTGATTCAGCATCATGTTATTATCATTTGATACCATCACTGCACCATATTATCACCATATTACTGGAAAAAAAAAAAAAAAAAAAAAAAAAATTCAGTCCATCCTAAACAGGTATTAGCTGGCTTAAGATGGTCTCCTATCTTGGCCAAGCTGGTGTTTAGCTGATTTAATGTGTGTTGGTCTCCCAGACCGACCAGGTTGAAAAGTGTTTAAAACCAGCCTGAGAGATCAACTAAAACCAGCTAACTAGCTTAGAATGGTTTAAGGTGTTTTTAGACACATGGACTTTTTTATAGCCGTCTAGCTAGTTTGTTTGACTTATTTTTCATTATTTAAACCGATATATCCAGGATGGCACATCAATGCGTCTTTATTTAGCATGAAGTCAGGTTCATAATCTATGATACGTCTGCGGAGAAAATATTGCCGCCTGTCAACACACTACCTTCCTCCTCAATCAGGTCAGTAACAAGTGCCAAGCCAAATTATTTTGGTACACTGAAGCTCAGACCTAAAAACTCCTTTTAAAACTGACGCAATAAATCTGTCACGATTTACTAAATCATAGTCATTTACACTCAGAGGCGCTTGATTATATTTTCAAGAGTACGTCTGGAGATCAGAGAGAGCCAGTGAAAGCCAGAAGACAGAGAGGCTGCAGAACAGTAAGAGAGAGATAATGGATAGAGTCTAAGAGACAAACAAGACAAAGGTGCTCTGACACAAAATGGAGAATATACCAATGTATGCACATCCTAAAGCTCCATGGCTTCTGCTCAGCAGGATTGGAGGGATGAATGAAAGAAAAACAGATAGACAAGGGACCCTATTAGCATATATCCGAGGATAAATAGCCTGAAGCAACACACCAAGTTGCATAACCGCTACCTCTGACAGAGAAGTCTATGAGTAATGCATTATTTTTAATAATAAATATGTGTTTTTAGGGAATTTGGAGGTCAAAAGTCCAGTGAATGCAGCAAATGAAACATTTGAAAGACAGCAATGCCTTTGGGCACCAGCTTTACAAATCAATTAGTAAAAGTTTTAATATACATACCCGTGCCACATTGGATTAACATCACAGTTACAAAGTTATCTAGTTAGCCAAGTGCAGGAACAGTGTCGTTAGGTGAAATTGAAGTTGATGTGTGTCATTTGTTTTAATGCTAAATACTTTATATGTAGAAAGTAAGCAATTTAAAGATTATTTATGGTGCTATCAAAATATTAAGATGATTTGATTAAAAATCCAGACCAATCTGACACAGAAACACTGGCTCAACCAATAGTATGAGTTTGAGGTAGCACTATCTGTTTAATGGGCTATATGGAAGGCAGGATCGTTCTGCTCCTGACCTTCTGCGTAGTGATAAAACTACAGTCAAGCACGCTCTTCGTGGGCTCTCGTGCTGGTGGTACGGCGCTTCAGCG
>NW_015552571.1:582753-584425 GCF_001515605.1 Sinocyclocheilus anshuiensis
TCCCATATGTGTAAAGTCCACGGTATAGCCTTGAGCCCGTGTTTCCCCGGCAGACTTCTGCCATTCCAAGAGGGTTACAATCACCTCCATTCTTCCATATGCACCTAAGGAATGTTCATATGTGTACTGCTTCCGAAACCTCCTTCGGGAACGTTGGAGCTTCCGTAACGTCCCTGTTCCAAGTAGAACGGGTACGTTTTCCCAGTGTTATCCAGTCTTACTCATTGGGTAGTGCCATAGTAGCAGTAGCTGGGGTCCTCTTGTGAAGCCCTGGCCTATGCCAAAAAGGAACGAGGGTTACCATACGTAACCGAGACGTTTTTCAATATACAGTGAAGCTACAGGACGGGTTCGCTTAAAAAATGTTACATGAAGAAAAAAAACGTTAATAAACATGCATGCATATGTATGTTTATGCCTTAGTACATATGCATCTATTTCTGAAAGTGCTAGCAGATACTGCATATTTGTTTGTAATCAACTTTATTTGTATAGCGTATATGTATGTGTATTTGTATGATTTTAACATATTAAAGCATGCATATGTGCATGAATCTAAATAAAGCTGGATTCGAGGATATTATTTACGAAATACAGCAATAATAATAGTTTTTAAACCGTTTCGCTCCTAAACGTTCTTTCTCTTTTTCCTTTAATACACATTGCCCCTTAGTTAATTTTTCCCCCTGAATCTCTCTGCCGTTCTTTGTTTGTATGAGCGTTGACGTGAGGCATTGTAGGGCATGTTATGGTGTAATCCAATTATACAATCCCCCCCCCACCACACTCTATGCGTCATTGTGCCACTGAGCAGCTTTGATAAGCGTGCTAACATAAACCTCAGTTATTAGTGATTAAAAATGGGCGATGTCTCTAAGGACGTTCAGCTCTCATGCTGTAATAATTTCCATATTTAGCTGTTTTTGTGTCACGATTTTTTTTTCCTCATGGTCATTTTGCTCTCTCATCTCTCTTGTCCTTCTACCTCTCTCTCGCTCTCTCTCCCATTTACTTTCACCAGGACAGAGATTTACTGCCAGAGGAACTAGATGGTATGTACAGAACATGCATATTTAATATCCAAGCCAGTGCACAGCACCTAGACAGACACAATACAATTGCTACAACACATTCAGCATAAGATAAATAACCAACAAGATTCAATAACATCTGACACAAATAAATTTGATTAAAAATGGATTGGTATTGTCATGAATGGTAAATGGCATACAGAGGATGAAGGCGTAAGCAGCATTAATAATACCAGAGCAGTGAGTCAGCCTGTGCTGATGGTCCTATACCCGCTTAAACTGCATGGCCCTATGGATTATAAAACTGGTACAGTATGTGGCATAATGTAAATGTCCTAATGTAATCATATTGTAAAGTTTTTGTTTCCTGAAAGATTTTACTGTATACAAGATTTGTAATTTTAGCTACCCTGTTACAGAAATGTGTCTAAAGTCAGTTTAAACCCTGATCTGTGTGATTTTGTAAGTTCATTAACATTAAATAAACATGTAAATTAAAAAGGAGTAGCACATTATAATTAACAACAGAACACAATAAAAATAATACATTTTAAATACTAAACTAATAAAAAATAAATACAATTTGGATCTAAGAAGGCTACGACTACTAATGTGGGACAAAATCCCCATATATATATATA
>NW_015552571.1:584437-586191 GCF_001515605.1 Sinocyclocheilus anshuiensis
ATATATATATATATATATATATATACACACACACACACACACACACACACACACAAACACAAAACCCACAAAACATTCTCCATTCAGAGTAATACCTAAGTCAAATACTATATACTTCAATTTGAAGAAAAGTTGGCAGTGTGATTAAATGTGACTACATTTCTTTTCCTTTCAGAGCTGCATGTAGCATTTAAAGAGTTTGACTATGACCAGGACGGGTATTTGCACTACAAAGATGTCGCAGACTGCATGAGAACCATGGGATACATGCCAACAGAGATGGAACTGATTGAGATCATTCAGCAGATAAAAATGAAATGTGAGTGTGTGCGTGTGTGTGTGTGTACTGGTATATATGGTTTATGAGGACACAAATGTGTATAATGACATGGGTACTACAACGTAAACATGGTTTATGAGGACACTTCCTGTGTCCCCGTAAAACAAAAGGCTTAAAAAACATACAAAATGCTGTTTTATGAAATTCAAAAATTGCAAGTAGTTTTCTGTGAGGGGTAGGTTTAGGTGTAGGGTTGGTGTAGGGCGATAGAAAATACAGTTTGTACAGTATAAAAAACATTACGCCTATGGAGAGTCCCCATAAACCACAAATGCAAGTATATGTGTGTGTGTGTGTTTGGGGCCAGTAAGATCTTTTTAGAAGTTTTAATAATTTTACTCAGCAAGGATGCATTAAACGGATCAAAAGTGACAGTAAAGACAAAAGTTTTCAATTTCAAATAAATGCTGTTCGTTTGAACTTTCTATTCATCAAAGAATACTGAAAAAACTATCAGTGTTTCTACAAAAATATTAAACAGCACAAATGTTTTCAATATTGATAATAATAAAAATGTTTCTTGAACAGAAAATCAGCATATTAGAATGATTTCTGAAGGATCTATTTTAAGTTGGAATAACATTTCACAATATTTCTGTTTTTACTGTATTTTTGATCAAATAAATGCAGACTTGATGAACATAAGAGACAAACATAAAAATATCTAACCAACCCCAACCTGCTGAACAGCAGTGTAAATCAGATTAAAAGTAAAGATAAATGTGTCTATGTGGTGTTTTTGTGGTTATAGGGGGAGGCCATGTGGACTTTGATGATTTCTGTGAATTAATGGGGCCCAGGATGCTGGCTGAAACCGCTCATATGGTGGGTCTAAGGGAGCTGCACTGTGCTTTCAAACAGGTGAGTATGCACTCTAAAGTTCCCTTCAAAGGGAGCTCACTTTAAAGTGTACATTAAATAGAGAACAAAACGCCACAAACATCAAAACATCATTACCTTGCATCTTTTTCCAACCCATAAATAATATTACCTCTCCATAAAACTCTGCATTCCTCTCTGCCTCTCTTAGTTTGACTGTGACGGTGATGGACGGATCACCTTTGAGGAGCTGAAGGAGTCCACAAAGACGCTGCTCGGGGAGAAACTGAAGAAGGGAGAACTGGAAGAAATTCTGACAGACATCGACCTCAATGGAGATGGGAACGTGGACTTTGATGGTAAGGAAGGCAGCATCCTTTTTGAACGCACTACTCTGTTGAGCTGAATAGATCATAGCACAAGTTCAAACTCAAATCACTGAGCAGCAAACAAACAAAAAGCTGGAACTTGTATCGTAACAAATGCAAAACAATAACCATTTAACTTGTGTACAACAAGTCCCTTAAAGGGTTAGTTCACCCAAAAATTAAAATTAGCCCATAAATTACTCACCCTCAAGTCATCCTAGGTGTAT
>NW_015552571.1:586354-586696 GCF_001515605.1 Sinocyclocheilus anshuiensis
AAGCTGTTTAATGGCAGTCAGCGGGTGTTGCAGTGCATCAGTCCAAAAGAAGTGAAATAAAGCCCATCCTTGCATAATAAAAAGTGTCTCACACGGCTCCGGGGGGGTGAACAAAGTTCTCCTGTAGCGAATCGATGCGTTTTTGTAAGAAAAATAACCATATTTAAAACGTAATAATCACTTTAATCTAGCTTGCGCCAACAGTTGTACACGGAAGCAGTTCTGGGCGGATGACGTATGAGGTCGGCTCTGTGCATGCGCAGCTCAGAAGTGACGAAAGCGGAAGCGCAGGGGAGAGATCAAAACAAAACAACGGTCACGAATTAGAAGTACAAAACGAGG
>NW_015552571.1:586917-600826 GCF_001515605.1 Sinocyclocheilus anshuiensis
GCTTACTTTGCTCCTGTTACCAAACGTTGGTTTTCACGAGACTCACTGGCGCATGCGCAACGACAACTTCTTACATCATCAGCCCGGAACTGCTTCCGTGTACAACTGTTGGCGCAAGCTAGATTAAAGTGATTATTACGTTTTGAATATTGCGCATTAAATATCGCATGCGATTTATCGTGCAGCCCTAATACTTTTCTTACAAAAACGCATCGATTCGCTACAGGAGGCCTTTGTTCACCCCCCGGAGCCATGTGAGACACTTTTTATTATGGATGGGCACTTTTTATTTCACTTCTTTTGGACTGAAGCACTGCAACACAAGTTATTGTGTCATAAAGGATGTTACCTAACTCAGGTAACAATTCCCGCCATTAAACAGCTTGAAAGATCAAAGACAATTTTTAATATATAAATATAACTCTGACTGGATTCGTCTGAAAGAAGAACGTCATATACACCTAGGATGCCTTGAGAGTGAGTAATTTATGGGCTAATTTTCATTTTTGGGTGAACTAAACCTTTAAGACAATAACAAAACTTTAGAGCGCTGTCTAGTGGCCAGCATATGAAACAGCAGCAGCCCTCTTTTCACTTGAAGTAAATATGGCTCTTGGGACCTGCTCTTCTGAGGATATATGGGTAATTTGTGTAGCCTGGAGGGTTAAAAAGAGTTTGAAAGCTGAGGTTGTACCCATTTGAACACACCGAGACCAATCTTGTACTAAAAGTGGACTGACTAAATTTTTCACATTTAACCAAATTCACATGTCCTCATAATGACATTTTTATAATTGGACCTCACTTTTAAAACCAGGTTAACTTTGGTCTAATATACTGTTTTAACCATGAGCTGTCCATATACCTAACCCCTTTCCCTTTCCTTTTCAAATACACAAAAAGTACTAAGTTAACCACAGTTGCTAGGTTAGTCATTTAGATATTTACCATAGTTAGTGCCCCAAAACAACAAACAACCATACAATAACGTGTTATACTGTACACATACATTATACTATCACTATAACTCCCACAGAGTACATTCACCTCAACTGTGGCGTAACAGACACCCCTAACAACCTTTTTATTTACTTGATTTTTAATTATAATGAGTTATAAAAACGAAGGAGCTTCTTGGCTTGTTAATCACAACATAACAACAAACGCGTCTGCTTACCTTACTCAGGTAACAATTCCCGCCATCTTCATCTTTAATCTCTAACAGTTATATTGTACGTATGTGAACCAACTTTGATAAAGTAGTCCAAGGTGGAAAAATTTGAGCTCGAGAACACAAGTCGAATGTGTTTCAAGAATTGGATAGATATGTGAACTTCAAGCTCCATTTTCACACGAATTCCGTTGATTCGTACAGAACCCCTCAAGTGACATTTCAGGGAAAATCTTTACACTTTCTCTTTCTAATCTAGTCGAATAAATAACGACTAGTTTTGCCTCTGTTTTCTTTCAGAGTTTGTCATGATGCTGTCTCTCCGATAGCTGGATGTTTGATGTTTTTCATACCTGAGAGCTCAGTCAAACTTGTCAGTCAAAGTTGTTAAATAATACATTGTGCATAAACTGCGGATATCTATGTAGAAATGTACAGAGTATATATTTGTATTCAATAAAGGTCTGAAACTGTGTGAGAATGTTCTGGTTGGTCGATGCAGGATGATGGATTATCTAATAAGTAGTTAGAACAGGACAACAAGTCTGCGAGTTATGAAACATGCTGCTGTTGCTCAACCAGTGACGCTGCTGCGACCTAGTGGAGGATATAGGTAACGATGATGATGATAATAATAATAAATGTTATTTGTTAATCATGTAATAATAATACATGTTATTTGTTTTTATTATTATCTAATAGTAGTAGTCGTAATAATAATAATAATAACAATAATAGTAATAATATAATATAATAATAAATTAGGCTCCAGCATCCCTGTGACCATACATAGGACAAGTGGTTTATGTAATAATTTATTATTGTTAGTAAAAAGAAGGAAATTAATGATAATAATAATGTATTAATATTATATGAATAATAAGAATGATAATCATTTTTATTTTCATCTAATAATTATGATGATGATAATAATAATAAATTGTTCCTGCAAGTGATTTGGAAAATGGATAGATAATAATAATAATAATAATAATAATAATAATAATAATAATAATAATAATAATAAATTAGGCTCCAGCATCCTGCAACCCAACAAAATAATTGTTTTGGAAAATTTGGAGTTTTTTTTTTTAATAGACGGAGAGATGATGATGATGATGATAATAATAATAATAATAATAATACAATAAGCACAGATACAATTGAAAAAGATGTGGATTTTATTTGAAAATTGACAACTTAAATATTTGAGCAGAGCTGTAAAAAAAAGTATTTTTCAAAACAAAAAGATTTACATACAACAAAACCGTTATCTGACATATTTTACACACTTAAAGGATTTTGGCCAAGAGGCAAATTAAGTAAATTAAACCACAGAATTAATTCTCCACCAACAGGAATGCAAAAACCCAAGCCGATGCATTATACCGTAGGAGCAGAATGCAACAAGGTATTATAAGGCAAAAGTTAGTCTGCACACAACAAGCACCACACAGGTATGAGCTAGTGAGTTAGCATTCATAACTGTCAAGATGCAGGATGCTTGCAGGGTCTCCTTTCAGTATGGTGCTGGTTGCAGCCAACGATAGTCTGTTTTTTTTACTTGTTTACATCTGTCAAAATATTGCAAGTTTCCCTTTGTTTACTCAAATAAAATACATCAATATCTCAGCATCATTCTTAAAAATTACTTCTAAATAATTTGACAAAGAGCAGCTTGTAACTAACAGAGAAACTTGCAATATGGTGACACGTTGATTTTGCTGTTTTGACTGACCAAAGCAAACCCACAGCAAATGAATAATACGTCTGAAACGAAACTGTAGAGATATTTGGAAGTCCTAATTATTTCCCCGGCAGAAATTAATCTATTCTAAACAGAAGTCTCGTGCCCATCTCTGAGACAGGACGGGACAGTGCAAGCTTCATTGACGTCCATTACTGCAAAAGTAACACAAATGAATATAAGTGCATCGTCAGAGTTTTCTCTGTCTTAAGCGACTCAGCTGTTGTGCGACAGTGACTTCTTGTGCGAAAGCTCGGCTGGATGCTCGGAAGCGATATTTCTGCTTTTGTTTTTCCAAGAGAAAAAGAAAAGATATTCAAAATGGTCTTGCCTTCTACCTTGGTGCCCAAAAATCTACCTTGAAGATTAGTTTTTGCAGATGCTCCCTGTCATTTCAAAACACACACACACAAAGCATGGCGTGAATATGTTGGAATGCTTTCCAGCAATATTTCTGCCCTCAAAGCACTGTATGGAGGCTACGGGCATTAGACGGAAATGTGAGGGATCCGCACAAAGAAAAGTCAGATGGTGATGAACAGATCGCTATGAAACGACAAAAACACTTTGTTCTTATAACTCTCTCGGCATGAATTACATCTAAGCCCACAGACAGAAATCTGTGTCGGGCTTTCAGTGGAGTCTCCTTGAATTCTCATTAGTTCTTCATCAGTCAGCACCATAGAGTGTTTGCATGTTGGCCAGCAGAAGGACACAGACATTAGCTGGTGGAAACAGAGTTCTGTGTGGAAGCTCTAGTCGCTGGAAAGTTTCTGCAGGTAGGTGAGGATGTGCTGGATCTTGACTAGTCGCTCTTTTAGTGTTGTCATGGAAAGAACAGACAGCTGGTAACGTGGATCCACAGGAAGAACAGCTAGCAGCCACCAACAGCATGCTGGACCATTAGGTGTGGCCTTGAAAACAAAGAAATAAAGAAATAGTGTTATTGTCTAGTAAGCTCATGTACTAATAAAGTGTACCAATACACTAACACATAAGTACAGTCACATTCAGTCATATCCTAGAGACGAATAACATATCTGTACTGTATCGGTTCTCTGCTGATATTAGAGATCTGTTGATATATCAGCCGATATTGAATATTTAATTGTGCTGCTTGTTTCCTCATTTATACATTTAGATTACCTTTGCCATCTTGTGTTATTTTAGTATTATTTATAGTTTTTATAATTATTTTAAATGAGCTTTTTTAAATCTTTTTTTTATTTTTGTTTTATGCGCTTTTGTGATTTTTATTATATATCTTTTTTTTTAATATTTCTACTTAGCTTTAATTTGTTTTTATTTTAGTTTTAGTCATTTTAGTGTCAGCTATTGACATTATTTTATTTCCGTTAGTTGCCAAGGCAACATTTGTCATTTTTGTTAAATATTTAAGTAAATTTTTTTTTTTAATCTAATATATATATTGAATTTTATTTCAGCCTTATTTTAATTAATGAACAAATTTTGAATAGTTTGTTTTAGTTAGGCTAACAATAATAACACTGCATCGAATACTCACTTCAAGTTAATTTCTTAAAAAAAAAATCTTTAAACAATTTAAAAACACTATTAAATGTAATATTTAGCTAATCTCAAAATGTATTTGCATTTTTATACTGTACATTGAAATGTTATGATGCCTAGCATTTAAAACTTCTAATTTTATTATTAATTTTTTATTTTTTTTGACAAAATATTATTTAATTTTAATATCTGCTCTTTGGTTATCAGCCATAACACAACAAAAACCAAATAATTATATACAAATAATTATCAACTCATTGGTATTGGCTAGAATTGGTTTTGGTATTATTCAGTCCTGCTTTTAACTTTTTACCTCAACATGAGCAGGCAGATCAAGTTTCTGAACACTACTGATGTGACGTTTTATAGCCCTTTTTCAAAGAGGAAGTTCTGAGTTACACAGAACATCAAACTTTTCTTTAATCTGAAAAGATCAAGGAAATTTTGATTCCTCATGACATGACCCCGTTATTATCATGCTTTCTTTTTGTAAAAGAGAAACGATGAGCTAAACTAAATGCTGACGAAACTAGCTTGAACATCTGTACAAATCCTATTTGTACTCAGAAATCACAGGAGAGGCCCTTCAAATCGACCATATAAGGCTCAGCTATGTTCATGAAGCTTATACAACCATAACCTCCCTCCGTTATTATTCAAAGCATGCCGTCTCTCTTTGGGACAACACGCTAATATGTTTACCAGACAGTGTGCGCGCGTTTGCGAGAGCTGCCAGATCCACTTCCGTTCTTTCTGACACATTTATGATGTAACGGCACTTATGCAAACGCAACCCTGAATGCACTTTGACCTACTTCCTCCCATCCAGCCTGCTGTAGGGCAAAGAAAGAAGAGAGACAGACCTTCTCTCAGTAGTAGGGATTAAGAGAGCGGGAAATACCTGGATGTCAGCTTCTCTCTCTGGCATGGGCCCAAAATGCTGCAGGATCTGGTTCCGGAAGCGGTTCTCCAGGTTCTGGAACCATTTACGGGCCTGATCGTACACCTGATCATGTAACACTTGTAGCTTCTCCAAATCCTCCTCATCATTTACCTACAATGCACAAAACTGATCAATACTCCAGCTTTTTAAATACTGTATCTTTAAGCTTAATTTAAATTCTGGTCAACATACACTGTAGAAGGACATGTGGTTTGCAAACAAGATATTTCTGTTCCTGCATTCTGCTATATTACAGTAATTTAAAAATTCAAGCGACTATGGTGCTAAAATTGAAATAAATCAAATAATAAAAATAATAAAATTACCTTATTAAAAATCCTATCCTTATTTTGAGCCCTAAATGCGATCATAATTATACACATATATTTTCCTGCATTCCTCTATATTAGAGTAATCTAAAAAATCTTTCATATCCTCCAGATACACAATGTTTGCAGTACAGTATTTGTCTTTCAATCCATGAAAGAGGATGCAAAATTTTAATCATTTCTCAGCAAAAATGTTTATAAAGTAAATAACTATAACTGCAAAACAATTTTCTTAGAAAAAATGTATATATATTAGTGCTGTCAAATGATTAATTGCGATTAATCGCATCCAAAATAAACGTTTTTGTTTACATAATATATGTGTGTACTGTGTGTATTTATTATTTATATATAAATACACACACGCAGCATATATTTTGAAAATATTTACATGTATTTACATGTATATATTTATATTCATATAAATGATATCATATATAAATATATTTAATATATAAACGTAACATTTTTCTTAAATATATACATGCATGTGTGTGTATTTATATATACATAAATATACACAGTACACACACATATATTATGTAAACAAAAACTTTTATTTTTGATGCGATTAATCGCGATTAATCATTTGACAGCACTAATATATATAGTCTATAAATAAAACTACAAATTAAAAACAAATAAATATTACATGGCTTTATTTTTTTAATAATAAAAAATGTAAATACTTTTTTCATACCTAGAAAACTAAGGTGCTAAATTTAAATAAAATATAATTTACCTTATTTAAATACATTTTTTTTATTGTTGAACCCTAAATGCTCAACAATAACATAGACATTAGATATTCTTTTCCTGCATTCCTCTTCATTACATTAATCTAAAAATCCATCATTGTGCATACTTTCTTAGCAAAAACGTTTATAAAGTCTATAACTATAAATGCAAAAAACAAAAACACTATTAGTTGGCTTTATTTTTTGTAATAAAAAAAAAAAAAGAATATATTTTTCATACTTAAACTATGGTGCTAAAATTTAAGTACATTTTCTGAGCAAAAATGTTTATAAAATCTTTAAATATAACTACAAATTAAAAACAAAAAAATTTTCATTAAAAAAAAGAAAATATTTTTTTTCATACTTAGAAACCTATGGTAAATAAACTATGGTAAATAAATTTAAATAAAATTTAATTTACCTTTTTTTTTTAATTGCCCTGAATGCTCAACAATATCACAGACATAAGACATTCTTTTCCTACATTCCTCTACATTACAGTAATAAAAAAAAAAAAAACATGAGAAGTGCGTACTTTCATATCCTCCAGATACTCGATGTTGGCGATACAGTATCCATCTCTCATTCCACGTGAGAGGACGCGAAACCTCTTTCCTCCGACTGTATCCACAACAGACCGCCCATCTGGGAGGAAATGCACGCTGCGGATCTGGAGCATGCAGCCGTAGTCCACAAACCTTCATATATCACAATATAAAAGTCAGCTACACCATCCGACAGACTTAATGCTCACAGTCCCATGAGATCTCATATAAGCACACACTTACCCTTTCTGGGGGTCGCTGATGCACATGCCAAACTGACGTGTCCCGGTTTCCATGCAGCGTCGGATCATGAGACGGTATCGTGGCTCAAACACATGAAGGGGGCAAGGCACAGTGGGGTAGGCCATGGTACAAACAAAGATGGGCACATTCTTTGTTAAACTGGGGAAAGACAAATAACATACAGAACAGACCGAGTGCGTTTGGCAGATTAGATATAAATAATTATGCAAACAGTATGTGAAATTTTACAGTGCGAGTAATTTTATATCATGGTAACAATATGAATCACAATGTGTAAATAAAACGAAATTTTTTTTGTTTTCTCTTTTATTTGGAACTGGATAGATGGAAACCAAACGATTATGCATAACAAATGAATATTAAGTTCAGTGCAAAAGCAGCTGCACATTATGTAACACTTCAAAACAAAACGATGAATCTGATTGGATGAGCCACAAACGAAGCAGTTGTGCAAACTTACTCTGAGAGCTCTTTTGTTTCCTCTGTATGCAGCTTCAGTCTTTCTGAATGTTCCTTGAATAGATACTGCTTAATGATGTTATCCAGCACTTGTGTGATTGTGTACTTTCTGAAGGCAAGATACTGTATGAAGAACCAAACAGAGGAGGAAGAGAAATGCAGAAAGAATTGGATTGGTTACTAATGCTCAAATCATTTAAACTGTAACTGACAATATGAAAACAAATGTACAAAAAATGCCATCCCATTGCACAACAATAAGCATCACTGAATGGCCTGAAGTCAGTGTGAAACTTGTGATAGTCTTGAAAGCATTAGTTAAAATGAACATTATAATGAAATCAGTAATGTTTGGATACTATGTAATCATTGTAATTTTTGTAAAATACATATGTAATTTTTAGCAAAAATGTTTATGGACTATAAAAATTATGGTGCTAAATCTTAAATAAATTGGACTTATTAAAACAAAATACAACACAATTTTATGATTTTATATCATTTATTTCAATAATGCAATTAACCTAATAAAAAAAAAAAGCCTTGTTGAGCCCTAAATGCTACTATAATTAGTTGATTGTTGCTTGCCATGCAAATGCACAGTCTGTGATTTCGAGACAAACCTCTTTTAGGCTTTCTTTGCAGAGAGGGCACTGGGGATTGTGGTCTAGACAGCGCTCCAGACAGTTTTTGCAGAACATGTGGCCACAGGGTGTCGTGACAGGCTGATAAAATAATCTAGAAAAGAGACAGGAGATGATCTTGAGCTATATTAAACAGTGACTGACGCTTTCCATTTCAGGGTGAAAGCAAGCACGCTTTCACTGACACATATACTGTATGAACCTTTCATCTGGCAGCTGAGGCTTTTTTGTTTTCCGAGGTTAACATTACAGGCTCTATTAATTTGTCTTCTATACGTGCACTGTGTAATTTATAAAATAAGCTATTCTAAGACCCTGTTTACAACTGGTTTTTAAAATCCATCTCAAATCTTATCACTAGTGGACAATGCCACAGTCCTCACAATACCAAGTTAACAGTAGCTGATATAAATAACAGTGAAATCTTGTGATTTCAGCTACCAATTTTGATACCAAAGCATAAAAAGCCACATTTTGACATTATATGAAATATGAACTTTTTTAATCAAGTCAATTTAAAACGATTGAGAATTCTGCAAGAAATGTTAGGTTTTTGCATTAAAATAAACTTTTTCAGAAACTAACTTGCTATTAAACACATTCCTTTTAAAAGTTACATTTTGACATTATATAAAATATTAACATTTAAACATATTTAAGTTTTTTTTCATAAAATATATGTTTTTTAGAAACTATTTTGCTATTAAACACATTCAATTAATTATTAACATTACACAAAATAGTAACAAATTAAAATAAAAAAAGCAAATACATTTAAAATAATTGAGAACTCTGCAAGAGATATCTTTATTTTATATGATTTATTCTAAAGCTTATATGGGAGAAACAGTGCACTGATTAATTGTACTTTCATCCTTTACTTCTTTATTAGGCCTTTAGTTGATTTGACTCTAGAAACACACTTTTCTCTCACCTCATACAGAGAGAGCATTCAAAATCATTTGGGTCCAGCAGGTCTTTTGGCAAGGTTCGATGGGACTTGGTTTCCTCAGTAACCACAGGAGTAGCTGCACTGGCATTCGCTGAAGGAGAAAGGTTGAAGAGCGGAGAGATGAGGACACCACTTTATTTAGGGCAAACTCAAACTGCAGACATTTTCAGCTGATGATAGTAATGCATTCTGCTCACAGTGCCAGTGGAAGCAAGGCAAACTCCAAAATGTACATATTTTAAACACCGACTGATCATTAGGTTGCCTGAACAGAAAGTGGAGTAATCAGTCTAAGGATGCCCTGTAAATATATTAGGAAAACCACCAGCTACATTATAGTTTGGCTGTCATAAAAATGTTCAGATGTGCAGTCAATACAGTATTTGCGTGGCTTTTCAACCTTGTGTTGGCATCACGTTCTTATCAGGCGAGACGACTTACCTACTTGCTTTTTATATTTACTGCTGTGGCTGTAAGCCACGCCAGGCCCTGCTTCAGACACAGAAAGCTTCCTCTTTAGCAGCGCGCCTTTTTCTAGGTCACCCAATTGTGGGGCGGAGCTAACTCTTTTAAGCCTCTCCTCTACAGCTCCTGCTATCCCGTGAGCACGAAGGGAGTGAGCTCTGCTCAGGCCGGAGCGCTCCAGACTTTCAGACCGACCTGGTTTCTGCAGACATAGAAAAATTAGGTGTTAAAGTATTAAGAACCGCTAATGTCACTGGCAACTAGAGATCTATTTCTAAAGCTCATTTAAAATACAAGTTGTTAAAGGTGACCAGCAAACCTCTGAGGTTGTAGGGGGCTGGTGGGGAGATGCTGCCTGTGTGTCAGACTGGTGCTGGGCTTGCAACTGGGTCTGCTGGTCTTGATCCTGGCCCTCGGACACCATGGTTTTACTGCGCAAGTGTGAGGAAGTGTTGTGGGTTGTCTCTCTCAAACCAACCTTGACATTATCACAGGCCGGAGCCAACAGGTCATGCAAGATCTGAAGATGAAGAACAAAAAAGATGGAACAAAAACAGGCAGTTTAACAGAGGTTTAGAAGACTATATAGCTAAGAATATACGTTCTTATATACAGTGCCATTCAAAAGTTTTTTTTAAAAGAATTAATACTTTATTCAGCAAGGGTGCATGAAAAATTCTATTTCAAATAAATGTTTTTAAATGTTCTATTTCCTGAAAAAAAATGTATCACAGTTTCCACAAAAAATGTTCTTGAATTGTTTCTTGAGCACCAAAATCAGCTCATTATAATGGTGTCTGAAGGATCATATGACACTGAAGACTGGAGTAATGAAGCTGAAAATTCAGCTTTGTCATCACAGAAATAAATTACATTTTTACATATATCAACATTTCTGACATTACTGTCTGTAGTCTATTATTGATCAAAAATGCAGCCTTGATGAGCATAACTTCTTTCAAAAACATTTTTAAAATCTTACGACGCCAAACCATTAAAACGGTATGTTGTGCACAACTAATCTTGCTGCATTCCATTCAAATTAAGATAAATAGATCGCAAGAATTAGGCGCCTCTAGCTAGTGTTTATGCCTCAGAACTGTTATTTAAGACACCAGACTGTGTTAATGTCATTGAGAGATCATGATTTCTCCTTTAAAATAGTTGTCAGTCTTAATGTAGGCCAAAGAAAAGCACCTAATTACATAAGGGAGTGTGTTTTAAGCCTTCTGTAAACACACACACACACACACACACACACACACACACTCTGAAAGATACACATTATGCAACGATCACAGCGCACTTTCTTCATCTTTCCGTGGGCTTAGGCAGAAAGTCACAAGGCTTCACCAGTAATAATTATCTTACATAATTTAATTATGGTCCATAACTGATACGAAACAGCAGTTTGGCCACAGCACATTACAATAAGTTGACCTTTAAGAACACAAATAACTAAAACTGTATCTTGAACAGAGAACAGTTCTGTCTCCAGTGCACTGACCTCTGACCTACAATATGAATCAACACGGAGTATCGTGAGACCATACCTACTGTGCCAACAAATGGCTTTATATAGTCCTGAATAAACAAAATACCTAATAAACCCACATGCTCTCATATTAGATGGCCAAAGCAGCAAAGTAGCAAAATACAGACAACTTAATGACGCTGTAAGCAATGTTTGCTCTTCTACAACTTCCACTAGACAAATTATAAATAAAATAAAATATAAATAAAACATGAATAGAAATTAAATATAACTTTATAATAATAACTTATAACTAATATATTAAAATATAATATTGAATAAAATAATATAAATTTGAGATGATGCCCTAGCTTATTTCATGAGTCATCTGAGGGTGTTTATTTGTTTTCTAACATATCAATTAAGTATCGATACTGAAATTCAAGTTGGTAATGTAATGTCCGATTTTTATTATAATTTCCACTGAATTAAACTACAAAAGCAGAAATTAATCTCACCAATTCCACCTCTTGTTTGGCCTGATGGAAGTTTTCATCCAATGCCAAACACTGAAGGAAGACCTGCAGAGAGTCATCTACATGACCCATCTCTTGGAGAATTTTTGCTTTCCGGAAATATCCCTGCAAGAGAGAGACAGATCAGAGTGAATTAAGCTTCCAGTAGTACAGATGCTGTTTTTGGGTTAATCTGACTTGAATGGGACTGAGATTCTAGTCATGTTAATGGCCTCAAGGCTAATAACAGAGCTAGACACTCTGAGATAAATACACACTTGAGTGACCCACATCTCTGCCTTATCCCTACCTGTCTGTATCTCCTTATCTCATTTGTCAGCTTGGCAAACATGCTTTATACCTTAATCATGTGTTTAACACAACTACATCCCCTCAACGGGTTTTCCGATATCAACACAAGTCCAGAATAAATGTAGTAAAAACTGAGCTAATTTAATAAATAGATAGGTCAGAAAAGATGGTGCTGAAATTCCCATTTCAAATGAATAGCAATCATCAGTACTGAAAAAGAAAAACATTCAAACTCATTCATGGTCAAGAATCTACAAAAAAGCAGGACTAAATCATATGGATAGCCCTTTTCTGTGACATAATTAGCATTATTGTTGTGAAATCTGCTGATTAAATATGTCACCATGGTAATACTCACTATTTGGGAAATATAGATATTGTAATTAAAAATACTGTAATGTTTTGCACTTATTGTCATTGTTTTAAAGCAAAAGTGTATGATTGATTGAGTGATTGCTTATAACCACAGCTATATTCATAGCGAGCAACAAGTGAATAATAGAAATTGCAAATAAATAGATAAACTATATCAATGAAGAAAATAATCATAAAAGGTTTTTTTTTTTTTTTCAAATTTGTCTGATTAAATTTCTAAAACAAGGCACCTTTTTCATTTATATTTATATTGTTACCATTTGATTGACTAATTACATGATTCTTTATATTATTTCTTGTTTGTGTATAAGTCAATCAATAAAGTACAAACCATTAAAAAAAACAATCTGGTCTCACTTCATTAAAAACCTTAAGCAAATAAAAAGTAAAGCGTCCTAGAGGAGTTCAACAAATATGCATACATGAATTTATAGGCGTTATAGGGGTTCATTTTTGCAGTATAACTAGCTATTATTGTAACTGAGAAAAAAAACATCTAAATATTATATAATGCCAAGCATCTATATTATTTGAACACACAAGCATTTATCCTTTGAGTTATGGCTATGACATTTGGAAACTTAAGTTTGCCGCCTGTTTTTAAAGCAACAATCCAGCTACTAAAATCTGTGCAAAAGCATGCTGATGTACTGTAAATTAGTCATCTGTGGCAGTACGTGTTAGGAAAATTCATTGACGTACCTCTGGGGATGGGGTAGCAATCAGGCAGGACTCCCAGTTTTTTAAAGCCTGACGGTACTGCTTCAGTCCTCTGTGAGCCTCGGCATGGCACATCCGCACCCACACATTACTAGAGTCTGAGAGAAAGAGAGAATCAGTGAGAGACAATGACAAAACGCAAAAGCACAGCTCTAACTACCACTTATTTAAGTCTGTCTGACGAGCATTATGATATTATTACAGTACTTCAGATGGCATAGATTAAATGTGTAAGATCAGTAGATCAAGGAGAGACATTTGTGCACTGAAATGCCACAGGAATAAAGGAAGAGAGGATGTGGCACTGCAGCAGCACTGCCTTTTTTCACAAGGGCAAATGAGGACACACCAGGAGAGATGAGACTGCTGCACTCTGATTACACTGACTCTCTGTAATACGTTCAGGGACTTTATGGATCTGAACCAACACTTTCATGAAGATACGCATTAAGAATACAATGTGTCAGAGGTAGGGCTGCACGATAAATCGCATGCGATATTTAACGCGCATCTTATCAGTAAAGCCGGTTCTGTAATCAGCGGTAAATCTCCATCACCTGCGGGCTTTCACATTGAGCAGCATTAACTACGCAGAGCCGTTGTTCACTGACGAGTTGCGCAAAACCACGTTCATATTCGCGCGATTTTTTGCGCTGCTCGTCAGTGAACAACGGCTCTGTGTAGTTAATGCTGCTCAATGTGAAAACCCGCAGGTGATGGAGAT
>NW_015552571.1:600836-609546 GCF_001515605.1 Sinocyclocheilus anshuiensis
TTTATTAGGGCTGCACGATAAATCGCATGCGATATTTAACGCGCATCTTATCAGTAAAGCCGGTTCTGAGCAGCATTAACTACGCAGAGCCGTTGTTCACTGACGAGTTGCGCAAAACCACGTTCATATTCGCGCGATTTTTTGCGCTGCTCGTCAGTGAACAACGGCTCTGTGTAGTTAATGCTGCTCAATGTGAAAGCCCGCAGGTGATGGAGATTTACCGCTGATTACAGAACCGGCTTTCTGACAAGATGCGCGTTAAATATCGCATGCGATTTATCGTGCAGCCCTAGTCAGAGGGTTATCAAAGAGGAAGTGTCCCAATTTTTGTGTAGAACGACCGGAAGGTTCTGACATTATGTAGCCGTTATGTAACTTCATCAACATCATCAAATATTTCCTGTCAACCCCTTAACAAAGATGATATGGTGATAGATTTTCATGAATCAACAGTACAAATAAAACACCGTGGGGCAAGAAGCCCCCTTGGCTAAACTTTCACAGAACGTATAAGAGGGCTTTTTAAAATATAATATTTTTTTTTAAATATAAAATCTACTAGTCTATTAAAATTGTGCTTTGACAATTTAGTTACATAACTGAATAACCGATAACAGACAAAGCAGAATCCCAGTAAAAAAGATTAATCAGAAAGGTACATTTGTTCTATAACTTATATACAGGCATAATGATATTTACATATTTAAATGAATTAAACATATGTTATAATAGCAACACTATGAAATCAAACTGAATTATTTCACTCAATGTGCCTATACGTTCTAATGAAAATTAAAAATGTCTGAAATGTACATGTAATTTACGATATTATTGAATAATAGCCCCAAGAATCACAATAAGTATTAGATTTAACAATAATAATACTAGTAACAACATGCAATGGGTAAAAATGGGGCCTTCTGTGCCTGGGGTCTAATTCTGGATAGATCTATCTATCGATCTATATCTATCTATATATCTATATCTATCTATCTCTCTCTCTCCCTCTCTCTCTCTCTCTATATATATATATATATTGATCTATATCTCAATTGACTTATTGAAAAATTTTACCCTATTATGACATTGCAGCCTTTTCAAATTCCAGCTATAGCTTAACAAATGCAACAAATGCATTTGTAGTATTTAGGCAACAGGACAGAACATTAGACACCCCTCAGGCATCTCTCTATTGAATAAACACCAAACACCTGAACATTGTGGCTATTACATATTGCTCTACTTGTTATTATCAAACTCAGTTTGCCTCAGATTACAAAACACTCGTGTCACGACCTGCCTTACACAACGCGTGCCGAGTGCGCATGCGCCGTGCGAGCGCGTTTTGTAATACAGGCACTCGCCAGTTACATGATCGCTGAGGGCGGGGCTTATACATAAGTTTCGACTGTCAATCCAAATGTTAATCAGGAACTCTGTCCACCCTTGTACCCTTTTAATAAACAATATAAGACGTGTTGTGACCTAGTTACCTCGCTCATGGCATTATTGTCAGGCTAGTAAATATCTTTAGACACAGACAAGGATGTGCACTTACCAGATTGTAATAACTGACTCGTTAGTGCAATAGAATCGTCGTACTGTTTACTCTTCAACAGGCTTTCAGCTTCCCCTATACATTTAGTTCTTTTCACGTCTTCAGGGAACCACTTCTCTAAAAGTCCACATAGGATCACATTCAGTCGGGGATCCCCAGGCCGCCTCCTAATGTCTTCACTGCACAGTTTGCATTTGGAAAAAGTGCTATGCTGTATACATCTCCTACAATACGTATGTCCACATGTCACCGTCACGGGCTCGGCTAAGAAAGTATGGCAGCCAGGGCAGTCAAATTCACAATCCTGTGTCCAGTTTGGCTCACTTTTTGCTGAGGACTCTTCTGATTTCTTCTTGAAGTTGCGCAGAACGCATCCGACTAAACTGCTCAGCTGGTCCGGCCGGACTGGTCCACATCGGAGAGCCATGGAAAACATATCGACAGCCTCTTTGAGACGATTTTCCGACGCTAAAGCATCAGCTTTCGATAAAACTAGTTGACGGTGATCAACATGGTCTTCCTCGTCCCAGTCGCCTTCTGTTTCTGGTGCTATAAAAAACCTTCCCCTTTCCCCCAAAGCATATTCTTGGTCTAGTCTTCGCAACGACATGCTTGCGAGTGACATTCACAGATACGCCGCCAAAATAATAAATTAAAAAATGTCAAAGCATTCTTATAGTTCTCGGTACATGAGAACGTATTGACTCACGCTCCTGAACATACAGTCGTTCTGTCCGTGAGTTACGTAAAAATAGCATCACGTGTGCATCAGCGAGCGCGTCTATTGGCCGCCGAGGCGCATTACAAAACACAAAACTCTTGAGTTTTGGAACATTTGAAATCGGCACTATGGCGAGCAAATGCTGCTGTGAAAGAATGCATGGATGCAAAGATGTCAGCGTGTCATCAGTCATCAGCGTGTTAATACTTTTGTGCTGCGCATTTTAATGCAGAAAGGGAAAATGACACGATCTTCCCTAGTCATAACATCAGGAATTGTGTAACGCTTCTTTTGTTTCACTGATGTGTAATTGCTAAGAAAAAGGAGATGAATCATTTCCAGTGTCAATGGTGTATTTGTGTTGCCTGTGTGCTTAACATATAGGTTGAACGTCTGGATCTATGTTACTCAAGGGTGTTAAGGCTGTAGGAATGTCGGTAGTCATGTAATATATAGGTCAACGCACATACGTAATTCCATATTGCACAAGAGATAAGTCTGATAGCATTTTTCCCTTACAAAGCACCAGTAGCCCATAGATCAGAGCGCCATTTATCGAGGGGAAATAATTTTGTCCTCACCACTTTAAAAAGTAAAGAACATGTTCTAATGCTCGCTATAAAAAGTATGTGATATAAGTTTATGTATCTGCAATTTTTGTTCATTGTAATAAAGCGTTGTATTATTGCGGTTTTTTAATTCTAGCTTTTTGCTGTTTAAAATTACTTTTAACAATTTGATTAAGTTCATTTTTAATAGACTTATAAAGTCCGTTCTCCACACGTTAAGACAGGATACTTTGTTAAGATTTATATCATATAGGCTATAATTATTAACATGTATTTAATATGAGAAAATTGGGGCATCACTGCAAAAAAAAAAAAAAAAGGAATAGATCACAATAGAAATGTCAATAAATACAAAAAAACAGGGGTGGGGGGTATTGTGGAAATTGAAAAGGTTCATACATATGCATGCATACATACGAATGCAATAATGAAGGATGAGACAATAAGACTGATGATACACGGGGCAACTTTTTGAGCAATTTTGCTTGGACACTTTTCCATTGAGAATGGGTAACATATTTCTATCTGGATCTTTTAGATCGGTCATGGGCCCTGTGTCTCACCTGGTTGCCCATTGACGGCAACATTTGCCCAGTGTATCATCAGCCTAAGAGACAATAAAAGGATGAGAGTGGAATGAGTGAATGAAGCTCACAAAGGTTTCCTAGCAGAGTTTAACCAAAGGTATAGTTCATTGCATGTCCACACACAATTATGAACATGGTTCACACATCTTTGTCTTCTTTTTTAACTGCACATCTATTGGTTTAGAATTCAAAACCAAACTAATTTATTTTTGTGAAATGTTTTACTTAAAAGGTGAGCTATTGTCATCTTTAAAATAGCTATGCATTTGGTTTGATATTCTGTTATATAATACAACGACATTCATACATTTTAAAGAGTGGCTTGTTATCCCAAACTGTCTGGAGTCAACTTTTTAATTTTGGGGGTGATTACATATTCTGTAGTGCGGAAATGACGTCATTGCCTCGCGACAAGCGTGCACCTTAGAGGACGCCGAGCAAGGCATGGAACACCTTGGTGCTTTACTGCTACTGCTGTTGACGTGTGTGTCACGTTTACATTCAGCAGAAGGTAAGGGATGGTTTGTAAGTCTGTGTGGGAAAGAATAATAAATGCATGTGTCTGAACGCATCGGTAGAGGTTACCCTTTCCTATTGGACCTCACGCTGCACGCTGCGCTGTCACGCCATCTGATTGGATCGAATGACACATGCTGCTGTCAAACTCGAAGTCTTGATGTTCCGAGTTTCACTGTACAGTATGAATATTATATACTTACTTCCGAAATTACTGTCAAGCACATGCACTTTCAACATGGATGAAAAGAACTAAAATGTATTGTCACTAAATTCCATTTTGCACGTTCTTTGTATTGTCAAAGGTGCCTCCACGTGCACGCGTGAGATAATAGACCGGTGACGCTAGGTAGTTTGTGAACCTTTAATAATGTTGTTGCGTATTCCATCATAAAGGTAATATTAGTTTAATTGGATTCGCTTTGCTTTTTCATTATATTTGGATGAAGATCTGATTCTGATCTCAGTGTAGGTCAAATAAATGCAAAACATTCTTAAGTGTTCACAAACATAATATATAAGGAAACCCATATAAAATGCCTAATTGTATAACTTAACATGTTATGTAATTATATAAAATGGTTTCACTTTAGATTGTTATTCACTATAAGGCTATATGAATAGGGTAATTCCGTGTCATCTCAACCAGAGGACCCTGGTATGGTGGACGGGAAGTGCAAAACAAATCACAATTCTGAAAACAAAATAACAAATTACAAACGCAAATGCAAGTCTAAAAAACAAAATAACAATTCAGAAAGCACAACAACAATTCAGAAAACATTATAACAAGTCAGAAAACACAATGACAAATTCGAAAGTGTTATAGAAAATCACGAGATACATTTCTAGTTTCAACATTGTATGTTCATCAGATATTCCTCTTTATAGGGGGTCCTATTATGCTCTTTTACAAAGTCTTGATTTTGTTTTGGGGGTGTAATAAAACAGGCTCTCATACTAGGTTGTTCGAAAAACACATTATTTTTCACATATTTTACATTATTACAACACTTCTCTCCCCAGTCTGGCATGAACGGCTCGAATAGTTCCTGTATCAAATAAAGGCCCGCCTTCTACCAAAAGGAAAGTTTGTTAAGAACCAGAATCTAAAAGGATATTATGTCTTTATGTCTTCTTGAGTTACAGGCATGAAAACTTGAGGCAAAAAACACAAGTGCTTTTTGCGTATTTGAACTGTCACCGTTGGCATATAATGCAAGATTGCTAAAGTCAGCAGATTTGACTAGTAGACCTACCAATCTCTGTGTACAAATAAAATAATGATGCTGCCATCTTTCTAAAGTCATTTTTACCCTCCTGTGGTTTGGCTTCAAATCTCAGGTGATAATTAGTTGATTACTCAGTAAATATACATCAATGGCATGTAATATTTTGGCTTTCATCACTATACATGTTTATCTTTCTACAGAAAAAAAAATATTAAAGTAAAAATATTAAGATGGTAATAAATATGAGACTAACTAAAGTTGAAAAAGTGAAAAAGCATAATAGCACCACTTTAACACGTTGCACACTAATGACATCTTGTGGTCAAAGGTGGAAAATGTGTCTGTGTCCCAGCGATTTTGGACAGTTTCATATAATAAATCAATTTGTGCTACGAAAACCATATAAAGAAATAAAAAAATTGAATTGTCATTGTACTTACACAAAGTATGAATAAATAAATCAGTGAATACATTTATGAAAAAATAAGCATGGTTCGTGTATGATCATATATGATCAAAATAAATGAAGAATATTGTTAAGTTGATTAATATTATTATTAATTTGAAGTGCTTGTGAAGCGGGGATTAATACAAACTCAACATGCACAAAATTACACATGTAAATATTTTAACAAAGAAGTGAATGACTTGAAACCTGCGCAAGGGGTTCGTTCGCGTTATTTGAATCAGAATATGAAGCAGTCACGTGGTTATGGCAAAACAAATCAAGATCCTTCACTGTGAGATGTTTTGGGGTTTTTTATTTTTATTTTTATTTTTTATACAAGCTTCGAAGCCACGATGTCGAACGTCAAATCACTAGAAAAAAGTATCAGCAGTCTGTAAAATGACCCACATTTGGTTTTTGACCTATGAAAATGTGACCAGTTTACTCATGGAGCCTCATTAAGATCTCCATATCTCTGGGACTGAACCATGGAGGGCCTTAATAATGAAGATACCAAAAGGAAAGTTTGTTAAGAACCAGAATCTAAAAGGATATTATGTCTTTATGTCTTCTTGAGTTACAGGCATGAATATATCTATTAGTAAAAATTATTCACAGCTCACATAGATATATACTAGGCTTGTGCAAAGTGCTTTATAAACAAAGCTTATTAATATTATTTTGTATTAATAAAATGTATTTATACTCTTTATATTCTACTGTTTTTAAACAGTTTATATCTAAAATTCTCTCTCTCTCTCTCTAAGACGTGTAAAAAGTGCCTTAAAAATAAGGCTAATTATTTTTTTTATGTGTTTGTTGTATTATTTTTTAAACTGTAATTTATTGCTGTGATGGTAAAGCTGAAGTTTTAGCAGCCATTACTATTACTCTTCGGTGTCACATGATCCTTCAGAAATCATTCAAATATTGTTACCAGTGTTGAAAACAGTTTAATGTTTTTCTGCTTACTATTTTTGCTCAATGTGTAATATATTTTTTAATTCTTTAAATAGACAGTTCATTAGTTCATTTGTTTGAAATAGATTTTTTGTAACAATGTAAAATCCAATTTAATTAATCCTTGCTGAATATGCATTAATGTATTAATTTGGTAATACATTACAATGAGGTTCATTAGTTAACAACAAGTTAACATGAACTAAAAATGAACAATACTTCTACAGCATTTACTAATGCATTATTAAAATCACAAGTCGTGTTTGTTAACATTAGTTAATGCACTGTGAGCTATTAAAGAACATTTAAATATTGACTATTTGTCTTTATTTCTCTGTTTATGTAGATGACAACGAATGCGATATCAATAACGGTGGCTGCTCTCACCTGTGTATTGATCTGCCCCTTGGTTTCATGTGTGACTGCCCCAGTGGAATGAGGCTGGTCCAGGACACACACTGTCAGGGTGAGAAATGAGTCACACTGGACAACTGTATAAATGACGTTGACATTACGTGATCCAATGTAAACAATTTATAGTGTTATTGTAGAACAGATGGCAGTCAGTGATCATACATTTTTTTTCCATGAGCAACAGTGTCCAGAACAGGGTGGTTACTGAGCTAAAAGAAGTCGTATTCAACAGCTCATATGTGATCCTGGACCACAAAACCAGTCATAAGGGTCAATTTTTAAAAATTGAGATTAATACATCACCTGAAAGCTGGATAAATAAGCTTTCCATTGATGTATGGTTTGTTAGGATAGGACAATATTTGGCCGAGATACAACTATTTGAAAATCTGGAATCTGAGGGTGCAAAAAAATACAAATATTGAGAAAATCGCCTTTAAAGTTATCCAAATGAATTAGCAATGCATATTACTAATCAAAAATTAAGTTTTGATATATTTACGGTAGGAAATTTACAAAATATCTTCATGGAACATGATCTTTACTTAATATCCTAATGATTTTTGCCATAAAAGAAAAATCTATCATTTTGACCCATACAATGTATTTTTGGCTATTGCTACAAATAAACCCCAGCGACTTAAGACTGGTTTTGTGGTCCAGGGTCACATATGATCTAAACGTGTCTGCCCCTGTGAGGCGATCTCCATGTGAAATAAAACTGATCATTTCATTATGTGTGAAACATTTTAGTATGTGACAATTTACTAATTACACTTTTAAATGTCATAAAAAAAATAGCTTATTCTAGTAATCCAAATGAGTTGCTTCTCTCTTTGGTTATGCTATGATTTGCTGTAAATCACAGTTGTCTTCGAAACATACAAAACATGTATTATCTTTAAAAGTGTCATAATAGATTTAAAGGGGTCATATGATGCTGCTAAAAAGAACAGTATTTTGTGTATTTGGCGTAATGAAATGTGTTTATGTGGTTTAAGCGCAAAGTTGTAGTATTTCCTCATCGACCAGCACGGATCAGCTGACCAAAGATGGAATGGGATGGAAGACCAAACAAAGTAGTTTCGCTTTCACAACGAAGCACACAGCGTCTTTACGACATGGCAGCGGAAACAACAAAACTACAGCGAGAATCAAAGTTACACCTTCTTTCTTTGCGTGAACATTTGGGCGGCGTTATGCAAATCTTCCCACAGAGTGACGTAGGTATGCTGGGGAGTGTTAGAACGAGCCGTTTTAGGTAGGTGTGGCTGACTCTTAACTTTTATAAAGAATATCTCTTTGGATTTGAGACTTTAGTCTTTGCAACTTTACAGATCTTCTTTATGCACCAAGAGCTTGTAACACTCCAAAGAGAAAGGAAAAATTGAAAACGCATCATATGACCCCTTTAACTTTTCCACTCAAATATTCACTTTTCACCTCCAGATGTGGACCACTGTCTTGATTCAGATGTGTGTGATCAAATTTGTGTCCGTACCAATGGATCTCTTGCGTGTGAATGTCAGGATGGGTATGTGCTGACCGCTTGGACTGGAGAGTGCAAGGCTACAGGTGAGAGGAAGATTTTAGATTTTACTTTTGGGGAAGTCGTGGCCTAATGGTTAGAGAATTGGACTCGTAACCCAAAGGTTGCGGGTTTGAGTCTCATACCGGCAGGGATTGTAGGGGGGGGGAGGGAATG
>NW_015552571.1:609704-623921 GCF_001515605.1 Sinocyclocheilus anshuiensis
GTGTGTGTTCACTGCTGTGTGTGTGCACTTTGGATGGGATAAATGCAGAGCACTAATTCCGAGTATGGGTCAATTCCGAGTAATTACTAATTCCGACAGTTTACTAATTACACTTTTAAATGTCATAAAAAAATGGCCAAGCATACTTGGCCACATGTCACTTTCACTTTGTATGTGTGTATTTGGGTCAGTGCCAATGTAATATTATTATTTTACTATTACATTTATTATTATATTTTTAAATAGCATTTTTATTTTATTTTAGTTTAGTGCTGTCAAACGATTAATCATGATTAATCGCATCCAAAATAAAAGTTTTTGTTCACATAATATACAGTATGTGTGTGCACTCTGTATATTTATTATGTATATATAAATACACACACATGCATGTATATATTTAAGAAAAATGTGTTATGTTTATATATTAAATATATTTATATATAATATAAATTATATGAATATAAATATATGCATGTAAATACATGTAAATATTTTCAAACTTTATACTGCATGTTTGTGTATTTATATATACATAATAAATATACAGAGTGCACACACATACTGTATATTATGTGAACAAAAACTGTTATTTTGGATGCGATTAATTGCGATTAATCATTTGACAGCACTATTTTAGTTTAAGTTTTGGTTTTTGCTTTTGACATTATTATTAGGTTTTTTTAAAAATTCATTTTTTTAAATATTTCTATTTAGTTTAGCTTTTTGTTTTTAATGCGGTTTTAAGTAATTGTAATACTTTTGTATTTTTAGTTAGTTGCCAAGGCCACATTTCTAATTTTACATTTTAATATTCTAATTCTCTAATATTTATCTTTTGTTTTATATTTGATTTCTGCTTTAATTTAGTGAACAAAAATGATTTTAGTTAACACTGGTTTGGTTTGTACAGGTGTTGCTGCTCGTGTGGTGGTCAGCACTCACGAAGGTGTTAAATGGTTGGACCTCAGTGGCTCTGAGAAAAGAAACATCACGTATAAAAGAGCCTCACCAGGACCTGTTTCTGCCCTTAATGCGAATAACACGTTATACTGGATCATTCCTGAGAATGACATCATCTACAGGTGCAGAGCCATTCAGATTAAATAGAAAATTATACCCATTATTATCATTAATGCCGAAATGCTTAAAAATTCTTCCAACACAAAACACATTTAATTTAATTTAATCCTATTCACACATAAATGAGCCTCACCAGGACCTGTTTCTGCACTTAATGCAAATAACACATTATACTGGATTTGTCTATTTCAGGATGTCTTTAGACTCCAGTGACCTTAGACCAGCTGTGTTGTTAAAGGCCTCCACAGGCATTCTGGGATTAGCGGTAGACTGGATCCGAGAGCTTTTGTACTGGGTCAGCACCAGAACTCATGCTTTACACGTGGCCTCTCTGAATGGCTCCAAACAAAGTGAGCTTATCTCTGGGCTCTCCAGACCTACTGCAGTTGCTGTCCAGCCGCTGCTAGGGTAAAAATACTGTCTTCTTCACTATATAAATTTTAGCCACTTAAATTTCAAGTATAATGTGACATTTTTGTGTGAATCATAATGTTCTGCTGGAAATAATGTGGAACAGGACTTTAAGTTAATTAGAATTTGAGTTATATGGTGGATGGATATTTTAGGTCAATTTTTGCTATTTTTCTTTAAATGTAATTTCAGAGGTGGAAAATTATTATTATTAGCAACTCATCAGAATATTAAACAACATAATACAATGTAACATATTTTCTATAATAAGTGCTAAGATTTTGATGTGTAATAATAATAATAAAGAAAATGTTTTTATTTTAGATTAATGTCATTGTGATGAATTGTGTGCAATAAGAACAAAAACATTTAATCTGGAAAAATATGGCCAATATTGATTTCTTGAATTACATCCTTCAATATTGAAATTAAAATTCTCTCATCATTTACTTACTCTTGTTATGTCACAGATGTAAATGACCTTCTTGGAACAAAAAATTGGAACAAAAAACATAGATTTTCAGAAAAATCACGCATTTCTGTGAGTTCTTATAATGCAAGTTCAAGGGTCCCTCAAAGTTGACACTAAAACTACAATCTACAAGCTTAGCTGATAAATCAATGTCTTTAATGCTTTGAACTATTTTTTTTAACTACAAACCATTGCTTTTGTTCTGTTTTGTGTGTGAAAGCACAGAGGACTGTCACTTCTTGCATAAGTTTAGCATTATGTCAAACATTAACTTTTAAAATATTAGTATTTTTCTCACACACATTTAACGTTTTGCTTCAGAAGACATTGATTCATCAGCTGAGGTTGTTCTTTTGCGTGGTTTTTGTAGCGTCAATTTTGAGGTACCCATCCAGTTCATTTTACATACTCACTTTGTGTTCCACAGAAAAAAGAAAGTCATATACATCTGGGTCTGCATGAGGATGAGTAACTGATAAGAGAATTTAAATTTTGGGGTGAAGCATGCCTTTAAGGTTGGATAATGTTTGAATAAATTTAGTTAGTTGTCTGAATGAGTTCAAACTCTAAACCCGTTTTTCTTCCCCAGGTATGTGTTCTGGGCAGATAGTGCAGCGTCTCCCAGAATTGAGCGTGCCAGTTTGGATGGGACGAGCAGAATAGCACTGATAACTTCATCTATACGTTATCCTGTCGCGATCTCTTTAGGTTAGACTTCTCATAAGCAATTAAGTTGTGAAACCCAACTTGCTTTTTTCACTCCATCACTTAGTGTATAAAGGTTTTATGTAAATTATACCAAAGTCATCCTTAAATTAATGCATGGATCATACACCTTGAAAACAAAGCAAGGAAAAATTTGAAAATAATAATAGAAAATAATTCACACCAAGGTGGTGGTGACGCGAAGAGAAGTGGCCGTTATACCTCAGGTGTTCATTCTTTTCTAATAATTCAAAGGACCGGAGTCAGTCATTCCACATATACTACAGTAGCCACTCCTAAAGACATTGTTCAATGTTGTAATTCATGACATTTGTCAGGTTTTTGTCCTTAAAATGCTCTTGCATGTAGGACTAATTTCTTACACATCTCATCCAACGCCTCTGTTGCTAATTCCAAAACGTCATTTTCTAACATCTAATAACGGAGGCTTGAGCCATTGATAGCAGACTAACGCACGTATTAATAAAGTTATTTAGCGTGTATGAATTACCTGAGTTAAAGGGACTTAGAGTCTCTGTGTCTCTCGGCTGCACATCTCTACTAATACCGAAACCTAAGTTCATCTGCTCCAACAACAGTGCTGTTATTACCTCGCTAGTGAGAAAAGTCATGTAGCTTTTAAGTTGCTAAACTATTTTACTGAGTACTGTATGTGTGTGCATTTGAGTGGGAGAGAGAGCAGGATAAAGAGAGTATGTGCTTTCCATAGATAATAAAATACGGAAATAATTAGTAGTATTTATCCTGTTGGTTACTGAAATCATTTGGCAAAGTGATATGGACATGGAAAGCGGTCAAGACCTGCCTGGAACTACTTTAGCCATGTTTCCCTGAAAATTGCACACCTTAGAATGTTCGTCAACCAATCAGATTCAAGCATTCAAAAGCCTTGTAGTATAAGAGTTAGATAGAAGAATAATGTCAAATCACTGAGTCATCTTTATTTTTGTAGCACTTTATACAATAGAGGTTTCAAAGCAGCTGCACAGTATTGAACAGGGAAAACTATCAGAGTCAATTATGCAAACTTCAGAAATGAGGCAAATCCAGATTCTGCTGGTAACTGCAGCAAGACAATAGTGTCATTATTCAGCTCCAGTCAGGTCAGTGTTGATTTACTGTAGCTGAGTTCAATAACTGTTATCTGTGTTTGTCAAGGTTGGTCACTAAGCAAAGGGGTAAAAAGTGAATAAATAAACCCATTGATATATTTTTTCTTTGCTCATTTAGATATCCCTCGTGGTCTGCTGTACTGGGCTGACTCCGGTCTGCGCATAATATCAAGGGTTGCATTTGATGGGCAACATAGAAAGACAGTTGTAGAGTCCAACGGATATCTAGATCAACCGTTTGGACTGGCCGTATTTGAGGTACATAACACAATGCATGTCACTTTTCCTCAATCTATATAATTATTTCCTTACCAATGACCATAGTTTATTTTTATAAAATGTGTGTGTGTGTATATATATATATATATATATATATATATATACACACACACACACACACACACACTTGTGTCCCTTGATAATGTTTAATAATATCCATATTCATATATTAAGCATTTTTATTGATTTATGAAAGTATTAATAATATATTATTGATGTTGCATTGATAATGGAGTAGGGAATTTGTAATGTATGTCCCCTGCAGAGTCGAGTGTACTGGAGTGACCAGTTGACCAACTCTATTTGTAGTGCAGACAAGCACAATGGCAACATTCTCCAGGTTTCTCAGAGACTCGGTTCTGTTTCACCAGCTGGACTGGTCATCCTTCACCCACTGTTACAGCCTTCAGGTAGTCAAAAATATTCTCTTACTCAACTTGTTTTTCTTCCATATAGTAACTAACTTTCATTCTTGGTAGAGCCACAAAAGTTAAGCATGTTAAGTTTCAAAAGGTTCAAAATTCAGTTAAGCTGTAATCAGCTCCACAGAAGACCATAGTGTCTTTACTCAGCTCAGCTCAGTTCATTGTTGGATAAAAGTGTTGATGCTGCAAGATGCGATTCAGCTGTAAAGGAGCTCTACAGAAGACAGAATGTTATTTCCGTAACCTTAAAGACTTCAGCCTCAAGTGACACGTACAGACTTGATCAGTACTGTACAGTTTAAAAACATTCCCGTAGATCAGGAGTTCTCAAAGTCTACATTCAAAGGTCCAAATCTGAATTTTCATCAGTGTCAAAGGTCCGGACCAGAACAATTGGTTATTACAAAATTTGTTTTTAATAAACATACATAACATGCATAACAAATAACAACATTTTTTTTTTTTTAAATAAAGTGCAAAAGTGGCAAAACAATTAATTTACATTTACATTTAGTCATTTTGCCGACGCTTTTATCCAAAGCGACTTACAATTGGGGAATACAAAAGCGATTCTTCTTAAAGAGGCAAACAGACACAGGAAGTGCTTGAAATACCAAGTTTTAGGCATTGTTCAAATAAGTACAAGCTAGAAAGGGGAAGGAATAAATAAAGAGAAAGAGAAGTTTTTTTTTGTTTTTTTTAAGATGAAGTCAAGTAGCGTTTAAAGAGATGAGTTTTCAGCTGTCACTTGAAAATTGTCAGGGATTCAGCATTCCGGATAGGGGTGGGAAGATCATTCCACCAGCCAGGAACGGTGAAAGAGAATGTTCTGGAAAGTGATTTTGAGCCTCTCTGTGATGGTACCACGAGGCGTCGCTCACGGTGGAGTCGCACGGTAGAGTCGATGGTTTACATTCTTCGGTCTTCACACGAGGAGGCCGTCACGCGACGGCTGCCGCAGGAAACTAAGCTTTTTTATACCCCTCTAACAAAATACTAAATTAATTCAGCTGGACACACTTTCCTTATTTTTTCCACAACAAATGGCCAAGCAAGCGCAGACACTGACAAGATACGCGATACAGAACGAGACCAAATGCAATATCAGCACATCTCCACACAGTAAACAAAACGAAATGTCGTCCGATTATGTCAAACGTCATACGCTCACTGGATGTCATGACAACAAATGTCATGAAGGAAAAGTTTCAATATCTCGCCTTCGCTTTCATTTCGGACCATCTCCAAAAAGACATTAAAAACTAAACATATGATTTACACGTTTAACATGCGTTTATCAAAGTAGGAAATAATTTGTGTTCTTGAAATACGAAATTGGGGCGGGTCCGGACTGAATTCCCTCCGGATCCGGACCGGAGTCCGGACTTTGAGAAGCACTGCCGTAGATGGTATATTTGTTTTTAGACACTACAGAATTCACACTTCCATTTGTTTTGATGACTTTCATTCGGAAATGTGGAAAATAGTAATAAAACACAATAAGTATGTGGGTCCACGCTTTTTCTCTACACATTCAAAAGAATGTGTGGTTAATTGCATTAGCTATAAAACAGTAACATGATTTCATATTTTTAATCTATGCTGTAATGCATTGAGAGCAAATTAATGTTTTTTCCATTTGATGATGTGTGTGTGTGCGTGCACGTGTGCAACTTCAGGTCATGCTGTATGTGGGTTTCTCTCTGAGTCACCCATCTCTTCTCTGACAAACCTCAAATTATTTGCTCGACTAATTTCGGTTAGTGAGCATTTGTGTCTGTGTATATTTGTGGTTCTCAGTTACTGGTATAATTTACTGTTAACTCTTTTGTTGGAGAAGCACCTACCTTGTAAACATGATGTTACTTTTGTCTGTATCTACTAGTTTGTAAATGTAATACTGTAGTTGCTATAAATGGCTTTTTCGGTGGTTTTGTAGTTTAAAGAGTCTGTGTGTGCAGTAACGCGCTGCTTCACTGGTGCTGTTCATTTTCACATCTTTTTTTTTTTCTTCACATGTTTTGAAAAAAGTGAAAGGTACTTTCCAAGATGGTACATGTGATGTGGGATCATACTTGTTGCGAATACAACTTTTGCAACGGTTTCTTGTGGGCGTGTAGTTTTGTGCAGTGGTTCTGAACTGGGTTTGCGGTAGGACCCAGGAAGTATGTGAAAAACAAATACAAAAATATATTATCCTACAAATGTAAACGAAAATGTCCTTAAAACCAAACACTGAAATATATTAATATTTCACTGAACTACAGGGATCTGAAGTTATTTTTAAAATGTATAGATAAGCTTTTTAAATGATTTAAGACAAGTGTTTGTATTTGCTTTTTCTAACTATATGCATGATTGTGATTTGTTGCATTTTTCATTTTTCATTTTCAGACAACGATCCATCAAACACTACACTTGCTGTGGAATCACACTTTTCCTGTGAATACCACGTCTGCTTGTTTTTTGCAGTTTCTGCAGTTTCTTGTGGGCGTGTAATTTTGTTATACTTTGTTTTAGGCCAGGCAGTGGTTCTGACTTGGATTTGCTTCAGAACCAAAAACGGACATGACAAAACAAAAACAAGTAAAAAAAAAAAATAACTGATTACCATACAAAAGTAAACAAAAATGTCCTCAAAAACAAATATTTCATTATAAAACGGATTGTTCCGGCCCTTGATTCTGATTGGTTGAGCTAAGTTCGAAGCTGTTGTAAATTACTCTACAAACATACACCTTTTGTTTACATTTGTGTGTTGCTCGGCAACCACTTTGTTGGAACCACAACCGTTTCTGAGGAACTACATTGTTTGGCGGAAGAATAATGCTTTTATTAATATCATTACACTTTATTTGCTCTGTTCTATTTTGTGAAACCTTACTACGTATATGGAATAACCGTTTTATAAAAGCAAGAAGCCCCGTGAAGCCGTGGTTTACAGTGAATTTATAACAGCTAAGGGGGTTGTAGGCACTCCACTTCGCGTCGTGTTCCAAATTCACTGTAAACCACGGCTTCTTGGGGCTTATGGCTTCAAAGAACTACAGGGATCCGATAAAATGATTAACATGACAAAGGCTGAACAGGAATATCGATGACAGTATTTAGGTTTCTAATAATCTTCTAATCAACATGATGGCATTTTTCATAAACATGTTATTTCAAATCAGCTTTACAGAAATTAATGTTGATGTTTATAATACCTTAAAGCATTATCGTCCACATTTACAGTAGCAGTTAAGCATGTTGTCTGGCTTTAAATTTGTGCCGCAAGACCGTAGTCAAAAACATATCGGAAGTGTTTCTTAAAAGTTATTTTTGCATTTTCAGGCAATGATCTGTTGCAGTCGGAAACAAGAACACCATTTCCTGATTCACAATTTGCATGGCTCTTCTCACTGACTGGTTGGTCTAACTTCTCTGTTGCAACCTTCTTGCATTCATCTTTTTGAGAAATGTCCTTCTGTGTCACTTATAGTAATTGGACTGATGTTCCCTTGATCACCTTTATTTGTTCTTCCTCTGGTAGTCATCATCAGTTTGCTGCTGGTGGGGGCAGTGCTATGGCGGCAGAGGTCTGAATTCTGTGCTCCTCGTTCTCTTTCTCTTGGAGACGAGACGCTTAAAGAATCCCAGGATCCTCTTCTGTTATCCAGGCTGCCTGTAATACATGAACATAAAGTAAGAGCCACGGTATTTTTATAGCCTTCACACTCAGATTATCTAAATGGGGCTGTCAGCAGCGTGTCTGGATATTTATTAACAGTAAATCACTGATCATGTATTTCCAACATATTTAACTTCTAAGCTAAGAAGGGGGAACAAGAGGTTTCTGAATTCTACATATAGCCTCTATGGAAACAAATGAATTTTTGAATTTTGTTTGATGGCTACTGTTTTATGATTAACTATATGTATCACTGATTTTATTTCTGTTGATTTGTTTATATAATATGCATTAGATTTTCAATAGTAGCCTATCACACACTGTTTTGCATTGTTTTCCTGCTGACATTTTCAAGTGCCTGCTTATTTGCACAGATAATATGTTGCTTGCGTTTTCAGGATGGCACACAGAATGGTTCAACGCACTGACATGGACAGAGTTTTCCTGTGAGAGGTCCTCTACATTTCCTGTGGTGGATATGCCAGCCCCCATTTCCTGCTGTGTTTGGGAGAGAAACTAAAGTGAAACTAAAGTGAGGCAGGCAGATGGATTCCACACAAACATCCTGCTTGCAGACCCCAAAAATGCGCTTAAATACTTGCCAAATGTCTGTTTATGATTGATAATCACAGAATTAATCAAACAAAGCATTTGAATCAAACTAAGCATTCAGTGGAACATGTTTGTCTTATAAAAATATGCTATTGTCACTGTATCAGACTTTTAAGTCCTTTAACTGAATTGTATCGGTCTGAATTATATCTTTCCATTTGCATTGGGGATTCCACTGGACACGGAACAGCAAAATGTCACCATGACAGTGTTCTGAGCTTCAGGTCAATAATTAATCAACCATGTTATATGGTACAAACAGTGCTGTGAGTCATTACATGACATTTGTCTGTTTCGAGCTTGTTTAAAGGTGCTGTTCTGTTTAGTTCTTACTGCTGTATTTTATGAAGTGATAAATGTCCATTCTTCATTGAATGTGTAGGCACACAATTTGACCAATCTCTGTCTTGTCTTTGTATGTGTGCGCATAGAGACAAAATCAGTTTGGAAAATATTTTATTTTGAAATTCACCAGTGCTGTTAATGCTACAGAGCATAGACTACAGAGATAGTTGTGTTTATTTATGTAAGGAGATCATTTTTTTTATTTATTTTTGTGGTTTGGATCACTTTTCCTGTTCTCTTCAAGTTATAGTGTTAAAACTGTTAATCATTTAGGTGTAAAACAGGTTTTTGCTCTTCCTTCTGATTGTATATAGTTTGAAAAAATGTGGTTTGAATGCTTTTAATGACTCATGGTAAAGGGAGAAATAAAATATAAGTTGGAAATTGTACTTTTGATGCTGTATATTTTCAGCAAGTTTTCTCTCTCTTTTTGTGTACATTTACTGATTCTATTAAAGGAGAAGATGGAAACGTTAAATCACTTTAAGAATGGTTTTGACAGCTAATTAGAATCTCGATTATTTTAAAGAGCTTGTAAAGGAGCAGACGTCAGCAACTGCAGCGTGTGAATATATAAACAAGGTTAATTGCATGTTGGTATGGACAATAATATAATCACGGCGAGCCGAGTTCGATTCCCATTATTATGTGATGAGTTTTTGGCACACAAAAGCAGTTCATTAGGTGTACTGAAAAATATTTTCCGACTTTCAGTTCAGTTTCCTCTTACTTTTGGGGGAGGGGGTCCATTGCTCCAGTCATTGCACATCCTGTTTTACATCCTCATTTCTATATCTTGAAGAGAACTTTACGGATTTAACCGAGTTCCACGTTACTGGGTCAACATAACATATAGGCCTACTGAGCTAGGAACATTTTTACTCTGTAAAATCACTTTATTGCAGTTTGTTTTACTATCCTTGAGCAAATATGTGTATTTCATAATAGGCTACTGTCAAACAATTTGAATTTTGCCGCAGTGTTTGAGGATTTTTATCCTGCAAATGATTATGAGCAATTTACTTAACTTTCTTTAATGAAATATACTTTTTGCTTGTATTTCTTGGAACATAGTATCATTCATAATATATTATAGCCTATTTTTTTGTTACTAAATAAAAATTATTTTGACACACAGACACACACACACACACACACTTCTATTTTATTTATTTATCTTAAGAAAAGTGTGCCTTACTGTGAAACTCAGAATAAATCAATTTGGTTACATTTTAAAGTTTCTTCAAATGATTAATCAGTGAGCTGCCTTGCCTGGTTACCTTGACAGACCCAGCATCTGTCACAAAGATAGTTTGACGTTTGACATTCATTAGACATTCGGTTTCATACCAATTCAACTCTTTGCGCCTGTTATGTTTTGAGACCAAACGAACTCAGATAGATATAAATATATGCCCTTTACGTTGCACAAGGCTTAATTTCTAGAAAAAAAATACAAATTAATTAACCATATAATTTAATTAAACAATTTAACTACATGACATTATACTATAAAACCAATACTAAAATGTTCAGAAAAACATCACTGTCATTGCACAAGGCTCCGTTTTTGGAATTACCATTTTATGTGTTTTATAATAATTTTACAACTTGTAAGTTGTAAAATCTTATAGTATGCAATAATATAAATCCATTAAACGACAACACTGTTTGAGATAAAGGTATCAAACCAACTGTAAAAATATTCAGAATATTATTCCCTATAATGCTCAATTCTTGTTTTTTCAGATTATGTATTTATTGTTTTTATATACAGTACTGAAACCATGTTTTTCATATGTTTATATACTGTACCTACTTAAATGAATTAAACTCTGAAATTGTTTGAGATAAAGGTATCAAACCAACTGTAAATATATATATATATATATATATATATATTATTCCATGTAATGCACAAGGCTTCTTTTTCAGATTATGCCTGTATTGTTTTTATATACAGTACTGAAACCATATTTTTCATATGTTTATATACTGTACCTACTTCAATTAATTAAACTCTGACACCGTTTGAGATAAAGGTATCAAACCAACTGTACAAATCTCTAAATATTATTTCTTATAATGCACAAGGATTGGTTCTTTTGATTATGCCTTTATTGTTTTTATATACGGTACTGAAACCATATATTTTTTATATTTTTAATATACTCTAGTTACTTAACTTCATGAAACTCTGACACTGTTTGAGATAAAGGTATCAAACCAACTGTAAAATTCTCAGAATATTATTCTCTATAATGCACAAGGCTTGTTTTTCAGATTATTAATCTGATTTTTTAAATACAGTACTGAACCTATTTAAATCCATTAAATTTGAACACCATTTGAGCTAAAGATATCAATGAAGATATCAAACTGTAAATTACTTTGAATAGTATTCTGCATGATGTACAAGGCTTAGTTTTCTGATTATTAATATGATATTTTTTATATACAGTACTGAACCTTGACTATTTTTTTTTTTTTACACAGTCCTGGAATTCCCATTTAAATCCATTAAACTTGAACACCACTTCAGCTAAAAGGAATCAAACCAACTGTAAATTACTAAGGCATAATCTGAACAAACAAGCCTTGTGCATTATAGGGAATACTATTCTGAATATTTTACAGATGGTTTGATACCTTTATCTCAAACGGTGTCAGAGTTTAATTAATTTAAGTGGTATACAGTATATTAAACATATGAAAAATATGGTTTTAGTACCGTATATAAAAACAATAAAGACATAATCTGAAAAACCAAGCCTTGTGCATTACAGGGAATAATATTTAGAGATTTGTACAGTTTGTTTGATACCTTTATCTCAAACAGTGTAAGAGTTTAATGAATTTAATAGGTAAATTGTATAAAACGTATCAAAAATATGGGTTCAGTGCCATATATAAAAACAATAAAGGGATAATCTGAAAAACCAAGCCTTGTGTATTACAGGGAATAATATTTAGATATTTTTTTTTATACCTTTATCTAACGGTGTTGTCGTTTAATGGATTTATTTATTGCATACATTAAAAGTTGTAAAACTATTATAAAACACATAAAATGGTAATTCTAAAAACGCAGCCTTGTGCAATAACAGGTAATTTTTTTCTGAACATTTTATTATTGTTTTTATAGTATAATGTAGTTAAATTGTTTAATAATTTATATGGTTACATTTTTTTTTTTTTTTTGCCTTGTGCAACGTAAAGGGCATATATTTATGTCTATCTGAGTTAGTTTGGGCTCAAAACATAAAGAGTTTAATTAGTATGCAACCGAATGTCCAATGAATGTCAAACGTCAAATAACTTTTCCGCCGTGCCTCTGTCTACTACATCATGTTCAGTGTTTCCTCTAGAGACAGCTGTGCCACAGAGACGCGTTTGGATTTCCTCATTAGGAGGAGAGAGTTTGAGCTGTAAATGCAGGGTGTGGATTGTTGTGTAGGCGCATTTCAACATTAACAAACCTCAAACACTTGTGTTGACCATTTCCAAAGAAGCTAATTAACGGTCAGGTAAGATGAATAATATTTTAATCTGTTTCTGTTAGAGGTTTAGATAACCAAACAAGTCTCGGTTTACTTTTTTTCCCGCAAGTAGAGGGAAAATAACTCAATTTCAGTAATTACATTTTAAATGTGTTTAAATTCTGTTGGTTTTCTATCGTTCCTTTCAGAAAACCAACCTGTGGCAAATTCAGTGCAACGACAATGTGTGCTAAAGTTATGTAGGCTACGTTTTTATAGCTAAATATGAAGATTCTTGGTTAATGTTGTATGATTCTCGCATGTATTGTGTCTTAAATATAAATTAAACGACACAGGTCTGTAAATTTAAAAAGAAAAACGATTATTAATACTACGGTTGTCATTATATTTCCAGTAGGCTAATAGAGAAAACGTTTTGAGAGACTAATTAACGGAGATCACTCCTGAGGATAGCCTGGCTATAGCAGTGGTCTTCACTATTTTTTTCATGGGAGCCGCACTGATAGGGCAAAATCAATCGGAGAGCCACTTTTACCACGAAGTATCAAGTTACATCCAGTCATAAATAGCATGTCTTTTTATCAATCTGTCATATGCAATGCAATACAAAAGGGGCTATCATTCTTTATCATTTACCAGACAGATTTGTTTAACTGAGACCAGATTATTTAAAAAAAAGAAGGATTACCTTAATGCTGGAAAGACCTTAAGTTATTTTACTTTTTCATACTAGCCCATCATGTATCTAACCATCCAAGTGTACATTCGGCCTTAAGAGCTGTTAAGATTAAAACTGCTACTCCGCAGTGAGTCAGTAGTCTGACCATGTCTACACCGGACGCAACAGTTGTCGTGCCGCACCCTGTTGCGCTAAAAGTCTGCCCTTACCAAAAAGTAGTATAGCCTACTTCAAGTTTATTTTAGTAAGTATACTTAAGTAAAGTTCAAGTATATTTTTAAGTATACTTTATGTAGTAAGTATACAAATGTCAATGTACTAGTAGTATACTTGTAAGTGTACTATTTCAATACTCCTTGGGAATAAATTGGCCCACTTTCTAGTATATAAAAGTATACTTTAAGTATAACCGTAGTAAACTTTGAGTACACAACTAGTTTACATCAAAATGTTTAGTTTGTACTGCAACTATACTAAAAGTGAACTTATAGGTATACTGATAGTTCACTAATTAAATACTTGTAGTAGCATTTTAAGTACACTTTGAAGTATAGTCTCAGTAAACTACTAGTTTAGTAGTTTTATACTGCAAGTATACTCGTAAGTTTTCTTTAAGTGAACTTTACATCATACTTTAAGTATACTACTATGTCCCTATTTAGGTATTAATTTGTATATATTTTGTTACATGAATATCTGAACATACAAAACATCAAAAGAACAGGGTATCTGCTTGTAAACAAAAACGTTTTATTCTAGCTTTATGCATTCTTTTTTTTAAAGAGCAGGTCATATGGTATTTTAAAGTGTCCTGATATCGTGTTGGAGTCACCTACAACAGGTTTAAATGCATCTAAGGTCAGAAAACATTGTAATTTTCTCAGAATATACATTTAATATTAC
>NW_015552571.1:624033-627641 GCF_001515605.1 Sinocyclocheilus anshuiensis
TACTGTTTTATGTCTGATGATCGTGTTAGAATACATGTGGAAGCATCTGTTGTTTCGGTTTCTTCTTCACTTGTGTTTTTTGGAAATTCTGTACAGAAGATTTGTACTAGCACCCCCTACAGTATAACAATGAAAACACGGATTCTAGGAGCACAATTATAGTTAAAATATATTTAGACTTTTTCTAAGTACAAGTCAAGTATACTTAAATGTCATTTTAAGTAGATTTCTGAGAAGTACATAAAGCCCATTTCTGAGAAGTACATAAGTAGACTAAAAGTATACTTTCCTATTTTTAGTTTAAAAGAAGTATACTAATAGCACACTTGAATAAACGTATTTTTCGTAAGGGTGTCTACACTTGACACGACAAAGCGACAGTTGCAAATCATCTGAACGTAGTGTCAGTATAGAGTTCATCATTAATGGAACGAGGCATTAGTTTACTGATGGGGATCGCGTGGCATCGCGCCGCATCCTGTGTAGACAACATCTCTGGGTTCTGTTGTCTTTTGTCAGATCGCGCCGACATGGTGTGAGTTTTTTAATGGGTTGTGTAATAACCCTGCTTGTTTTTAATGTTTTTATGAAATATCTGTATTGACCATGATCATATCATTGTATTATTTATTGTCATGCGAGCCACAAAGTAAAGCTTGGCGAGCCAATGAGTAACACTGGCCTATAGTAGCTATGCTGTTCACTAACAATTTTATTTTTCTAATTAGCCTAACACTGAAATGTCGACACTGAAGTGCGGCAGCTTTTGTTACTTTATAACTTAATTTCAGTTCAAACTATGAAATGCAAAAGAAAAAAAAAAGTTAAGTTAGGCAACTATGCAGTCAACGACATAATTCAAATACCTTAAAATTAAACTAATGTTAATGTATTCTGTAGGCTATGTAAACTAGTTTAAGAGAAATGGTGACTTTTCCACACAGTTAAATAGCCTAAATAGCTATTACACAGCTCGGAATATGCTGTTCTGATTTTCATATTGATAACCATCTTAAACTTAATCAAAATGTTTAATACCATATCTTTCTTTAAAAAAAAAAAGCATTTATTTTATTTTGACCCACAGCTAGACAGCCTTCCGTGTAGGCATGTGTACAGTGAAAACATTTCTATATCAACAACACCATAACTATACTAACGGTGTTACGCTTTCCCAAGTAGAAATCTATATCTGCACGGATCCTACTGACTAGCTATCCATCTCATTTGACATTATTTTTATTTAAATAGGCTATTTAATATAACAATCAAGTGAATATTACGTGTATTGTGAACATTTATTTTAGTATGCATTTCATTCCATCATGTATGGCATTGGGTCTGTAAACGTTATTGAAAACACTGAGGTTCCCCATGCTCTCATGACCCTGCAACTTTATCCTTGTTGTGTACTGTTTTCTTTTGTACTTTTGGTAGGCTACTATTGTTGAGTTCAGATATTCAACCCTCCTTCCTGATTTTGTTGCCAAGAACTTTAAGACATGAATGTGTATTACAGTACAACAAATTTGGGAATAATTTTTGTATTTATTGATTTAAAAACAAAAGAGAGTGTGTGCGTGTGTGTGTGTGTGTGTGTGTGTGTGTGTGTGTGTGTGTGTGTGTGTTTTTCAAAACAAAAGAGAGTGTGTGCGTGTGTGTGTGTGTGTGTGTGTGTGTGTGTGTGTGTGTGTGTGATTTTCAAGAAACAAGATCTGCCAGCACCTGCACCCACATACAAATGAGAATGCAGAACAAAAGTGACATGGCACCAAATTTGCTATGGATCCTCTTACCCGGATTCTTCCAGTTTACTGGGAATTTATTAACCTAATGTTAATATTTGCCCTGTCCCCAAACTCTTTTTCCTAAATGGCTTGTAAGCAGAACATTGCAGCTGGACTGAATGCCCTAACACACAAACATACATACACTTTTATTTTTAAATGTGTCATTTAAAATCATTTTCTAATTATTCCCAAATGTGTTGTACTGTGATACACATTCATGTCCTAAAGTTCTTGACAAAGTTCAAACACTCTTGTATTTGAGTAACATTAACATGAATTGTGTCTCTGTTCTTAAACAGGTGCAGAGATGAGAAGGAAAAATTTGCAGATGATAGCGTTACTTCTGACAGGTGTTGTGTGCCTGGTCATTATCATGAACAAAAACGACTTTGAACATGACGTGACACTAAAGAACAAAGACGTATATGAGATGCTCCGTCAACAAAACGATTTGCCCAGCTTCGAAACTCTCCAGCCTTTGTCTTCACATTGTCATCGGAATATGTCTGCTTATAATGTGACTGGATTTTCAGCTCTGCCAAATCATATCCAAGACTTCCTGCTTTACCGACACTGTAGGAGTTTCCCCATGCTTCTTGACGTGCCTAATAAGTGTGGCGGACCCCAAAACTCTGCAGATGTCTTCCTTCTGCTGGTCATCAAGAGTTCTCCAGAGAATTACGATCGACGAGAAGTTTTGCGGAAAACATGGGCTAAGGAGAGATTGCACAAAGGCGTGTGGATCCGCAGAGTCTTCATAACCGGAACGAGTAAAACTGGCTTTGAGAAGCGCAGGTTGAATAAACTATTGAAGCTGGAGAACAGTGAGAACCAGGACATTTTACAGTGGGACTTCAATGATTCTTTCTTCAACCTCACACTGAAGCAGATTCTTTTCTTAGAGTGGATGGAAAGATGGTGCCCGCATGTCAGATTTCTTTTAAATGGAGACGATGACATCTTTGCCAATACGTTTAACATGGTTGAGTATGTTCAAGGTCAGAAGGGCAATGATGGAAGTAAACATCTCTTCACTGGGCACCTCATCCAGAATGTAGGTCCTATCAGACAACGTTCAAGCAAATACTTTGTCCCGGTGCAAGTACAGGAGTCTGAAAGTTATCCTCCATACTGTGGTGGAGGAGGCTTTCTTCTCTCCGGCTTCACGGCCAAAACAATCTACAAAATGTCTCACTCTATAGATCTGCTGCCCATTGATGATGTTTACATGGGAATGTGTTTGGAAAAGGCTGGCCTCAAACCTACATCCCACTTTGGCGTGAGGACCACTGGTCTGAATGTCCCCTCTGAGAACGTCGACAAATTTCACCCTTGCTTTTACAGAGAAATCATTTTAGTCCACAGATTTCTGCCGCACATGATTTTTGTGATGTGGAATGAGATACAAAACCCAAATTTGCAATGTGGAAGGACAAATTCCACGTTCAAAAACTGAACAGGGTGTGTGATTTTTAAAGGGAAACATAATAGCTTGCTGGAATCAATATGATTAAAGGGGTCATATGATGCGTTTTTAAAGATCATTATTTGGTGTATTTGGTGTAACAGAATATGTTGACATGCTTTAATGTTCAAAAAACACAGACACAGTGATGAAGCTGGTATGTGATTGCGGTACACAAGCCACGGTTAAGACAGTGTGACCCTGTCTCTCTCTCTCTCTCTCTCTCTCTCACACACACGTGCGTGCGCACACACACACACACACATATGATGTGCAAAACTCCGCATTTGAACATTCAATAGCAAATACTTAAACTAATAACAAAACATACTTACAGTCGCTGATTCAGAAGC
>NW_015552571.1:632836-633319 GCF_001515605.1 Sinocyclocheilus anshuiensis
ATGCACAATCAGCTTGTAACACTCCAAAGAGAAAGGAAAACTTGAAATCGCATCATATGACCCCTTTAAGTTTGTTTTAAAATAATGAGCTTTACAATAATCCTTTTCAAAACATGGTGGAAGTTCTAAAACATGCATGGGTGCGTCTCAGTCAACTCCCTAGCTCCCGAGCTCGTGAATCAGTAGATCGTGTAGCCTACACGAATTCGGTCACTGGTAAGTTCCCTGACTCACTGCATGTTGGGACAGTGATCACTCGAATTCCAGTGACATGATTACGTACAACGTCAATGGACAACATAGTAGAACGTCATCACTGGAAATGGAATTAATAAATAACAGGCAGGACCAATCTCATTTTGATATTATTTTTTATTCTCTTTAAACACATCGTTCTCTTACATGTTCTTACAACATTTCAGCCAAATATTAATTATACATTTTAATTAGATGTGTTCATTACCTGTCTAGCGATGTGTGTTT
>NW_015552571.1:633449-640787 GCF_001515605.1 Sinocyclocheilus anshuiensis
CTCCCTAGCTCCCGAGCTCGTGAATCAGTAGATCGTGTAGCCTACACGAATTCGGTCACTGGTAAGTTCCCTGACTCACTGCATGTTGGGACAGTGATCACTCGAATTCCAGTGACATGACTACGTACAGCGTCAACGGACAACATAGTAAAACGTCACCTCTTTAATTAATATACAACAGACAGGACCTCTTTTTGATATTTTTTTTATTCTCTTTAAACACATCACGTTCTGTTACATGTTCTTACAAGATTTCAGCGGAATATTAATTCTAAATGTTAAATAAATGTGTTCATTACCTGTCTAGCGATGTGTGTTTGTTGAAATATACGAATTATGTTGAAAAAAAAAACGGTTTGTCTTTTCAAATCTTCTATAGCATGTCATTATATTTATCGAGTTGGCTCGTGTGGTTTATGTTTTACGCTTCAGAAATGTGACGTTATTTCCGGGAAGGGAGCATAGTGAGCTCCGATGCTCCCTAGTTTTTGCGGTGCATTGTGGGATTTTTCGGGGAGCGAATGTTCCAGTGCACTGGAAGGATTTCGCGATTGAGACAGCCCTTAACATGGCCGACTCCCTGATCAGTGCCCTGACTACTGAACAAGGGAGCTGATTGAGACACACCCATGGTGTAGTTTTGCAAAATTATTGCCTTTTGAAAAGTACGTGGTTTATTGCACTTTAACTGAAAAGGGTAGTTGATTCTCATCAATGGTAGTTATAGTCTTCGTGATCAACAACCTTCTCTGTATATCTGTATATAAAAATCCAATTTTATCAGGGGAATTAAGTGCACTCTCAGAAAAAAAGATACAAAAGTTGTAACTGGGACAGTACCTTTCTAAAAGGTATACTTTCGTACCTTGTTTACCTCTAAAAGGCGGATATTAGTATCTTTTAAAAGGGTGCACTTAATTGACAACATGTTTAGCTTTTTTTGTCTGAGATTGTGTAATATATAAGAACGAGCAGGAGTCCATATGCAAAATGACTGCTGAAGAAAAAATTTTTTTTTTACACCCATGTGTGTATTATGAAGTACAGTGCTGTATTCTAGCAAAGTGCAAATAATTGTAGGCTACTTACGAGTTTTAGGATATGTCTGCTTTCATTGAATATCTGTTTATATAATGTTTTACTTTCCTTGTTTTGAGGAGACTACTGTTGCTCTGATAGCCTACATTTCTCCAGATTGTTACATTCAGGACCAAAAATAACAACAGGAAATGTATGCTGCATGTGGGATAGCCATATCTGAATCATTTCACTTGAGTTAAATCTTGATTGTTTCAGTTCTTTTGAATCAAAAGAATGTTTCGCAAAGACTCAGTTATTACATCCGCGAATCACAAATCTGAATCGCAAGACAAGCACACTGGACTACATGTAATGGATTTTTACAGAGATATGTTCATGTAAACTTTCAAGTGTCTTAGGATATAAATTATTTGATAAACTATGTTTTTAACTTATGCACATTGTGAAATGCTGATGAAGTTATTTGCGATCAAATTTGACAGAGCTTCAAAAGTCAAATACTAATCAAATGCAGTACCATTTACATTGACTCATTTGTTAGTGTAGATTTTGCTTTATTTCCTTTGTTTGCTTTGCTGTTTTATGCACATACATATTCATGAACATATTCTAACTCCAGCATTGCCATAGCTGTGCCAGTCAGCTTGTTCATAAAATTGACTATTGAAATGTAAATATCATACTTAAAATGATAGTTCACCCAAAACTGAAAATTCTGTCATTGATTACTCTCATGCCGTTCCAAACCTTTTGTGTTTCTTCTGTGTTCAGCAGAAGAAAGATACTTATACAGGTTTGGAACAACATGAGGGTGAGTAAATGATAACAGAATTTTCATTTTTAGGTGAACTATCCCTTTGACTAAATTTAGTCATTTATGTTTATTTGCCTATTTTTCTCATGTTACTTTAATTTACTTGAGACAGTTTCCTGATATCTGTATTTTTATCTAGACTGGATATGTTAACAACACTAAAGGCTGTAAATCCAGGGATTTATTATTAGGTTTTTTTTTTGTGCTGTTACAGATTTAGCCTAGTAAATACTTATTTAATATAATGTTAATTTCGGGGTTTTTTTTTGGAAGGATTTTTTTTTTCCAATCAATGTGTACAAAAACTTGTTTTTTTTTTAACTTGATGTTTTACCTTACAACCATGGGGTTTAATAGATAGCAAGTACATAAGCCCTATTCGCAGGGATTAGTATTACCTGGGGACCTCGTGTGATTTAGAAATTACCCTCCCCCCCCCCCACATCTGAATTTCGTGTGGCTCATTCACACGGGATAAGCGAAGCCTGTGATTTTACTCGAATTTACTGATTTAGGCTACTCCCGGATATGAATGTTCCTTGCCGCATGCTGCTATACATGCCATCCATCTCCATCTAATCATTCTTTTTGTTTTCGCTCTTCTAATGGTTTTCAGCTTTCTCTTTCTGCAAATTGTATAGCATAGTTGTATGGTAGTATTACCTAGGTCACCAGGTAATACTAATCCCGTGCGAACAGGGCTTTAGTCCGCGTTTTGTGGTATGGGAGTAAAGCCCTATTCGCACGGGATTAGTATTACCTGGCGACCTTAAGACTGTTAGGTTCTGTTGAAGGTTCACTTAAGACAGCCATTCAGAGATAATTGTGCCAATTTGCTCAAGACATGAAAAAGATCTCAATTTGGTATTTGCTTACTGTCTGAGAGAAGACTTCCTTGTGTGCACGCTTCAGATGTGTGCGCACACAGAGATGATCTATGACAGCGCGCGAGTACCGCATTGAGATCTCTTTCGTGCCGTCTTGTGCTTGAATAGCTTAAAATGTTTAAACTGACAAGCCTTCAAACACACGAGAATGATAAACGTAGAGGAAGCAGCAATGGCCCGATCGTTCAGATAGTCATACGAAATTCAGATGTGTGTGTGTGTGGGGGGTTTAAAAAACGGGTTTAAAAATGCATGTTTTTGAATATGATATCGTCATTGTTTCTGTGTAAACTACAAAAAACACGGATTAGCTCTTGTTTTGTCCATTTTTTCATTCTTACTACACAATATTTTATTTATTTATTATAGTGGGATATTTTTTATAGGCAGTGCATTTGACATTTCTTTTTCCTGTTGAAAAATGTTACCATTCATTGCAATCTAAAACGCAGTTTTCTCGTACGGAAAAAATGGATTGCCTACATGCCAGTCATCCCTTTGTAAGGATTAAAATAATGACAGCACTCAATAGGTTTCTTGTTAACACCTGAGCATAAATAGGCTTTCAGTGAAACAAGTCAATCATTTCATTACTTAAACAAATCCTGAATTCCCCTCACCAGTTTAAGTTACAGGGCAACAAGAACAAAGAGAAGGGCCATCAATAGCATAAAGACATCAATAGTAGAAAGCAGGTTTATTGTTTTATTGAATGGTAAGTTCTCAGAAAACATTTCATAAGTCAAAAGGAGTGGACTTTTATGGACTTTAAGTACTTCTTTTGTGCTTTTGCAGTTTATCTGTTGAAGCTTTATTGCCTCATTTATTGCAAATTCTGGAAAAGGGCTAACCTAAACAAATAATAATCATTCCTGTATAGTATCTTGAGCAAATTTGTAAATTATAAACTCACTACTGTTACAGTACACATAACTTTCGGAAAAAGAAACTAATCTAGTACACTGTAAACATAAATTAGTGAGAAAAGTTCAATAAGAAGATTTTTCAGTTCTCTCAGCTATTGTCTTAATTGTACTAAGTACACTACTTTCTTTGTTTACTAAATGCAAAATGCATTATTTAGCCAATACATTTTTCAAGACAACAACTGATGTCTTGTTCCATTAGTAACATAAAACTTCATTTACTTTGATAGCAATATTCTCATAGTGTATTTTCAGAAAGTTTTGGAATATTTGTCCTCTCCCCAAATTTGTCACTACCGAAACACAATAATAATAATTTAATTAGAAGGTTTATATTGACTTGTTAAGATTTTGCTTACATCTACATTGCAAATATATCTTTTTGCTATTTTATGATTTATTATTATTATTATTATTTTTACATTTTTACAAAATTTGTAGAGGTAAATCAATTTAAAAAATAAATTTTTAACATTATTTCAAGTGTAATTTATGAGATTTGTTGTATTTTGAATCCAACTGTTCTTTGTAAAAGGCAAAAAGTTAATAATACTGATTTCAAAGTTAAGGATTAAAACATCTTAGTTGATAATTCAGTAAACTTTATTTTTGACAAAACATCCCATGTTTCGGTAGTGACTGAACATTTTCGGTAGTGACAGTAATGCTTTGGTAGCGACTACATCACATTACAGAATTTTAAAACAATTTTTTAAAAATGCACTAAAATTACTATGTATGTAAATGTACTAAAATTTTGTTTATTTCCCCCAAATATGAGGATTATGTGTTCCCTTTTGTCACTACCGAAACAATGATGACATTAAATGGGATTAATTAAATGGGATAATACCCCAAAAAAAACAAAGATGTCATTACTGAAACTCCACCAAATGTTTCGGTAGTGACAATTTTAGATACTTTTGAACCTAGCTCAAAGATGCTAATCAGTACATGGTTAGCTAGCACAGTTCAGAACAGTGGTACACATATAAAAACTAAATGTTATGGAATAACTCCCAAAAAAGTGTGCTTAATTGCAGAAAAAAGTTGTTCGGTAGTGATGTTTCTTAGTTGCACACATATTTTCAGACTTTTGAAAACAATTTACCTCAAAATGATGAGACCTATCTACTCACACCTTGTAGCTATGAGAGAGGGGGACACAGGAATATTTCCTGGTCTAAACATACTGATGACTAAAACATACACTGTTTTGGTAGTGACATAAAAAAATGCAGGACACAGTTTTTTACATACATTTTCAGAATTTACTAAGAAAATATAAAATAAAAAGAATTAAAAAGATACTTTTAAAAACAACAATGGAAAAAAAATACAAAAATTATTTAAATATCATTTTCATAAGTTGAAATTTAGGGGTTAGGGTTTGGGACAGCCACCTCCCAACTGAAAGTACCCAATAAATGATGATTTTATATACAGTATATTAAGCTTACTAATATTTTAAATATTATTGTGGTTTTCAATAGATAATAGAAGGATCGTAGTAAACATCTAAGATTTGAATACTTGAATGCTTTTTAAATGTGTTTTTTGGTTGTGGGACAGCAGTTTGGACCAATTCTGTAGAATGGCCCATATATATATATATGTACTACACACATCCGTAAAATAACAGAAAAAGTATTGGCAGCTCATTACACATGACATTATCCATTCATTTTATGGACATTTCTGTTAACTGAAATGTAAAATTCAAAATACTGGTAAAATTAATTAATTAATCAATTTGTTACATTTATATAGCGCTTTTCTGGGCACTCAAAGCACTTTTACATGGAATGGGGGAATCTCCTCAACCACCAGTAAAACACCTGTAAAAAGTAAAAATTCCTTCAAATTATACAGCATATTGTGCCCTATTTTTACAGATTTTTTTTAGAGAGTGCTCCAATCAGAGATGGAAATGAGACAGAGGAATAAACAAAAATGGAACAATACCAGATGACCAGAAAACACTGTTCTAAACCCTTGACTAATAAAAATAATAGCCTAATTTATTATTATTCATTATGTTAAAATTATGAATTACAATAAAAAAATATATATATATTTTAAATGTATGAATGATTTTATATAATAAAAATAATAATAAAATGATAATAACAATTATTAATTTGTTACAATAAATAAATATTTATATAATTTATTCTAATAAATTAATCATGTCAATATTATCAATACTACTACTACTAATAATAAGAAGAACAACATGTAATAAATATATCAGTATACATTATTTAGTAACAATACTAAATATTAAAGGAATAACTCCCAAAAAAGTGTGCTTAATTGCAGAAAAAAGTTGTTCGGTAGTGATGTTTCTTAGTTGCACACATATTTTCAGACTTTTGAAAACAATTTACCTCAAAATGATGAGACCTATCTACTCACACCTTGTAGCTATGAGAGAGGGGGACACAGGAATATTTCCTGGTCTAAACATACTGATGACTAAAACATACACTGTTTTGGTAGTGACATAAAAAAATGCAGGACACAGTTTTTTACATACATTTTCAGAATTTACTAAGAAAATATAAAATAAAAAGAATTAAAAAGATACTTTTAAAAACAACAATGGAAAAAAAATACAAAAATTATTTAAATATCATTTTCATAAGTTGAAATTTAGGGGTTAGGGTTTGGGACAGCCACCTCCCAACTGAAAGTACCCAATAAATGATGATTTTATATATATATATATATATATATTAAGCTTACTAATACTTTAAATATTATTGTGGGTTTCAATAGAGAATAGAAGGATGCTTAATACATTGAATACTTAAGTGCTTTTTAAATGTTCATTTTATGCTGTTAACTGAAATGTAAAATTCAAAATACTGGTAAAATTAATTAATTAATCAATTTGTTATTTGTTAATAGCGCTTTTCTGGGCACTCAAAGCACTTTTACATGGAATGGGGGAATCTCCTCAACCACCAGTAAAACACCTGTAAAAAGTAAAAATTCCTTCAAATTATACAGCATATTGTGCCCTATTTTTACAGATTTTTTTTAGAGTGTATATATATATATATATATATATATGCTTACATGACACTTATGTAAAGGGAACTATGCTTTGTTTTTTTGAAGACAAAATCAACTTATAAAACTTATAAATCTGGTATGATTCTGGTTGTACATAGGCCTCAACACTTGGTGTAGGCCACACAATGGTGACAATGGTGACTAATATTAACATGGGTTTTTATGTAGCTTCAAGAAAATCACATTTCTTAGTATTTGAAACTCTAAAGGTTTTTTAAACTGGAAAATATGTAGTTACTTTTTTTTTTACAGCTTGGCACATTATGACTGCATGTATGAAGTATTGCCTGGCATCTGTCCATGCTGCGTGCTCTGAGTGCAGCCTCTGTGTCTGTAGGCATATGACGAGCTGACATCATTTGGTGTGGCTTCAAGAGATGAGAACCTGCTAAAAATGCAGCCCCGAAACTACCTTCTTTAAAAGAGCAAAGGCCAGACACATTGGCTACGTTTACATGCACAATGTTTGGTTCAATCGGACTGAATTCATTCCGATTGATGAATCTGAATGTAGTGTTTACATGAACGCTAAATAAAGTGATCCGGTTGATGTGTCACAAGCTTCTAATCGGAATTTTTTTTTTTTTTT